>NC_086328.1:22471604-22641604 GCF_036172605.1 Pelobates fuscus
TATACATACAATGCTACAGAGAAGTTATTACACCTATACATACAATGCTACAGAGAAGTTTGCTATACACCTATACGTACACTGCTGCAGAGGAGTTATTATACCTATACATACAATGCTACAGAGGAGTTATTATACCTATACATACAATGCTACAGAGGAGTTATTATACCTATACGTACATTGCTGCAGAGGCGTTATTATACCTATACGTAAACTGCTACAGAGGAGTTAATGATCTAAATCTATTGTGGCGGACCGCCTGGCACCCCAACACCTGGATCCAGCTCCCAGTGAGAAGACCTCTCCTCCAAGAGAGTATAATCCAAAGAGCAGTATAGCAATTCACCCGGATTTTTCATGGAAGTCACTTTTTTCGGTCAAGTTCGGTAGTTTAAAAACAAACAAAGTACCAAACGTAGTCAATGGTCATACCATGGAGCTTGTTCCCCTCATCCAGACGAACGATTCCACCGAACAGTGCCCTTCCATGTGGTGTAGAATCTGAACGCAGGCGATGATGGAAATCCAGCGGTGTTCAGGAGTTTCCGTGTCTGATTTGAGTTTCATGAACTCGCCGACCAAACACCGCTGCCTACGTTCGCAGAAACAAGATGGTCGCCACCTCGTGGTCGTTCATACGAACTACGTCCACCCAGACGAACAATTAGAACACTGCGGTTAGAATCGTGAAGAGGTGATGATAGGGCTTAACAAGCGCCAGCGTGATCCATGGTTCGTACGCCTGTTCAGTTCCCGAACAGCAGAATGGCACAGAAAATAGCACAAACTTTTTGCAGGACCCATAGTCTTTGGTAAGGAGGCTAGCCAGCAGGCCCCTCCAGGAACACGTGGCAGAGGCATTTCTGCCACACCTATTCGTACACTGCTACAGAGGAGTTAATGTTATACACCTATATGTACACTGCTGCTGGGTAATTAATTAACACCACAGCCAAGCCTCCCAAGTGATACATTATTAAAATTAAAACCTTCAATCTTTGCTTACCTATCAGTATGGGAACTTCCTCTGTGTATTGAAATCATCCCTTTGGAATATGTACAGAACATAAAATTGTGGGAGTGTTAATGTGCGATAGGGGATTTCCTATTAAAGGAAGTCAGCTCTACCTGCAAATAGACTGATGATGAAATAATAAACCTACTCAATGTGATCATATCAATGCTGAACTGATTTAAAGAAAGTATAGAGGTTGGGTAAGGCAGGAGAGGAGACATAGACAATACTGATCAGAAGTTTGTAAGAGCACGAGATCTGTAGTCGCAAGTCCCTTGTTTTTATCAGATGAATATCCTGTTATAACCTGTATTTCATATTTACATAGTAATTAAAGGCAGGGCTATTACAAGTCCTACGTCACTATCTAGACTTTAGAAGTTACTTGCCACTGCTAGCCTGCATTGTATGTGGAGCACTAGCCATTGCCGAGTGAAAATGTAGCTCCTGTGAGTGATCATTTTGAGCCCTGATACAGTTTAAAGGGACACTGCAGGCATCCAGACCACTTAATCTCAATTAAGAAACGGCAATATTTTTATTTCACGGTTTAAATAAACAGTATAGGGTCAAGAAAAGTAACATGTTTTCCTGACCCTATAGTGTTAAAACCACCATATAGCCCCCTTGTCCCCCTAAATATAGTAAAATCTTACTGTTGTTTAAGTCTGCAGCTGCTGGCCATCAACTGCCCCTGATGTGCCTGCTTGGCTGACATCATCATCAATAATCTCAACTAAGGAGGCATGTCAGGAGGACTGAGACCGGCACTGTGAAAGAGAAAAGTTAAGTGCGTTGGGGACCGGTCGCACTATAACACCACTATAAAAAGCCACAAAAATAAAAAATAATTACATATACTAGAATACAATATCTGGCCTCTCCTTCACACCACAGAACATGCTGAAAATGTGTTTAGTGCTGCAGGGCATCTTACTATTAACGTCAAACTTTAGATACATATGTATGGTTAGTGTGCAAATAAAACGCCAGCATTAATTAAGGGGCAAAAAAAACTTTAGTGATCACAGCATGTTTAAAATAGATAAATTAAATTAAAAAAAGTCATATCCCTTTAAAAGTTGAATGGTAAAGCAGGCTGTGGAATACCCAACGTTTGTGCATTTATTAGCGACATCTTACACACAACTGAAATATATTACTTGGCACATTGCTTAATGTAACCAAGAGTCTAATAACCTCTCTAATAAGCTGATCTGTAAACAAAAGGCAGTCGGCAATCCCCTGCTGTTTACATTGCTCTAAAAACCCTGGGCCTTTTATATAAAGAGCAAAGACCGGTGCAGTCGGGTTACAGATGTCTCAGGAATTAATTAAAAGCTTCAGGAACAACACAACCAATTAATGATAATTGCATACGGCATTACATACCATGTCTCTGGTGTAGAGGGCAGGCAAGGAAACTGTTAATAATGAAGGGGGATCAGAGTGTTTTATTTCGTTTTTAGAAATCTAATTCAGAATGAAACCCATCTGGTTGTATCCAAGCACAGCCACGCTAGATTTAAGCCTTAGTACAGCTGTGGACTTTAACCAAACGGGCAGTATTTCTTACTAGAGAGCAGTGTGGAGCTTGACAAGTACTTAAACCAGACTATGTTCCACGGAAGAGTTAAATTAGGTTGCCACAACCAATGATATATTGACATGTGAGATAAAATACCATGGCGTTCGGAAAGCTCTTCATTCTGGGATAAAGATGGCAGAAAACGTTGAAAGATTATTTCGCCATCATACATATATGATATATATGATTACTCATCGATAGGGGTTAAACCGGAACAACGTGAAGACAAATTCTAAACAGAAGGTTTGAATCTATGGTGGAGTCTTACAAAGCAGCCTTTAAGAGCAATGCGATCTCAGCATGGTTTGACACACACCAGTATCGCTATGGAAGCACTTATTTCAGATGATCAGCTATAACGTAGATTATACACCTTGCTCACCTTTAGGGTCGCGCTGTGTAATAGACAGCGATTGACCCCCTGGCCTTCTGTGAAACAGGTTAACACTGAAACCGCTAAACATTCTGAAGAGGATGAATAGAAACATCAGCCTCTAGCAGACCGTGAAATAATAAAACGATAAAGTTACTCTGATCGGATTCATATGGGAGCTGCACAGCCTGGGGCCTAGAGCACAGACTGGAAATAGGAGAGAGCAATGTGACAGAGATTTAACCCCTTAAGGACCAAACTTCTGAAATAAAAGGGAATCATGACATGTCAGACACGTCATGTGTCCTTAATGGGTTAAAGGGGTCTTTATTGTTACGAATGCAACAGGAGTGAGACAGCTTAAAAGTACACTATGGTGGAGGAAAAAAATAAAATAAAAATAAGCGCTCGCTACAAGAATATACAGGGGGGCAGCAGGGAATCAGTGAGGATTCCCAAAACCTCACAAATAATACAAGTAAAGACAGACCGAATGATAAACCGTGCCAGAGAGGGTTGTAACAGTATACCACAATTTTGTGTATATATATATATATATATATATATATATATATATATATATATATATATATATAAATATTTATATATATAAAATAGATATATCCCCTGCACTCACGCTTGAAAAACAGTCCAATGCCGGGCGCACCACCAGAGCTCCAAGATATGTAGAAACAAACAATAGGGAAGGCTGCTCTCCGGACTTTTAAAAACAAAAAAGTTTATTCAAATAACATTAAAAGCGACCATTTTTTTTAAACTGCAATATTTACCTTGCAGGGTTAAGTCCTCCCCTAGTGGCTGTCTATTAGACAGCCACTAGAGTGAACTTCCTGCTCTATAGCACAGGTTTTCTGTGCTAGAGAGTCGCTGGACGTCCTCGCGCTGTGTGAGGACCTCCAGCGTAGCTCAATTCCCCATAGGAAAGCATTGAAAATCGCTTTCAATGCTTTCCTATGGGGTGCGCTAATGCGCATGCAACTCACACTTTATTGAGCTGCTAAGAGCTCTGCTGTTATTCGCCTGGACGGTACAATCCCAGTCTATGGATATATGCAACTTTACAATACTTGTCGTCCAGTAGATGTGGAAACAATAAAGTAGAGATCGGTCTTCTAGTGTAGTATATCTATAACTAGATGATAAAATAAGAGGTATCCTACTTACAATATGCAGAGCAATGGCCTGCTCTGGTATGAATGGCTCTGGTGGTATTCTCCTCACCTAGGATATGTGATCTGTTTTCCTGGCACTGGAGATTCCCTTTAAGCATGTGTGGGATAGGCATAAGGCTATCCCAACTATAAGATAAGGCCAGGGACTAATGAAAGTATTTAGAAAATTGGGCAGACTAGATGGGCCGTGCATGTACAGCCATGTTAAAGGGTTATGGTTTCATTTCCTCCATTATTGCTGCTCAGCGTTCCACCTTCACTATAGCGGGAGTTTGCTGGAGAGGAGAGAAGCGTATGGGAAATGAAAGCAGATCTGCATTAATAGTCCTGCTCGTACCTCATAAAAGCCAAGACTTTAGAATGCAACATGGTGAGCTCAGCCTTTCACCTTTCCACGGCTGATTAATGAGCATAATTAAAAAAAAACTCTTGATCTCAGGATGTATTCGGAAACTTCTGAAAAGCTAAATGTACACTTTATGTTTAAATTTAAAGTCATTATCAAATACACAAGACAGCAGCTAGGTTTATTCATGGGCTATAGTGCGACTTTAAAATGAGTCCTATTTTCCTGCACCTCCATAAAATCTGAGTGCCCCTCCACTTGTTCAGGACATGATCAGACGGGGCAGACTCCTGCCTCTCGCCCTGTCAGGCTCCCGCTGTTAGTAACCTTCTTTCTCTAAGCCACATAGGGAACACCTCAGCAATATAGACACATTCATTATTGATAAGCAATAATGTAACCAGCAAACCAGATCCATCATTTCTCTGTAGAGCTGACACTATGTATAGTATTACAGGTCACAGCCTGTGGCCATAAAATAGTGTACCGCATTCCGGCGGGGCTTGCTAATTTCCGTTCCTTCTAGATGGGAAACCCACATGGTTTGCCAGGTTCCATCTGAAAACAACCAATACTCCACCGAGAGGTTTCTAGCATAGCACATTTTAGGGATTAAATACAATTTGATTTCAAGTGGCATATACTATACCAAGATGAGATCCCCCGCACAACAAAACGATATATTCAGTATTTACGTGTGTGATATAATGGGTTGTGACACTTTTGCTTGTATGTCTTACACCTTTCCGATAAGCTCCAGTCATATATAGGACCCGGTCCTTTTTATTTTTTCATCTTTTTTTTATTTTTTTTACCGTTTTAATGATTAAGCTCTATATTTAAAGGTTTAATTTTGTCTTGTAAAAAGCAGGTTTATAAACCCAGCATGTAAGCTTGGTAATTCAGAACGGTCAGATCCTATTCCTTACTGTTTACGTCAATGGGTGTTTTATGGATACCTGAAGATCAGTGGTTCTAAATGTAAAATAAGAATTTTTTATCTGCATGTACAGCAGGCTAATGGCTAATAATGTTCAATTGCTTTTTAGGGTTATGTGTAAAAGTGAGACTTGCCAGAGCAATGTTATGAAAGCAGATGTCACGCAGAGCAATGGGATGTTCCAAACCCCATAGAATACTGGTGAAAAGTGTTTCTTTGAGACATACTGTGCTATATTGTGACAGCGCTCACGTCTGAACATATGTACACAATAATTAGCTCCAAAAGAAAAAAAAAAGCACCAGTGTGGCAGGATATTATCCCAGTTATTGCTTAACGATAGCCACAAAGTGTTCGGAGTGTGATCAGATAATTGCACTACAGTTTTGTCATCCATTATATACAGTGTACAAAAAGAAAGTTCTGCAATTATGGTTGATCTACAAATCCTATCATTCTTAGCCATTCTGACGATGTAGCAGAACTTGTATGGTCAGGGGATAATTCTTCTACTACTGCCCAACTGGGGAATAGACCAACGGGTTCAGAATATTTTAACTGCAAGTTGTGACACTTTGATGAGTGAGCTCTTTGTAGCATGATTAGAGGACATTTTGTTTTGAAGATCCCAGAACTGCTGCTTTCTCACCATAGCTGGCTACCTCTTTAATTATTACAGACACCTCCAGTGAAGATGACGAGGAAAGTGAAGAGGAAGAATATTTCAGTGGTTCTATCCTATCTATTTCTACAACGCTATCAGAGGAGCATGTAAGTTACTGTGTAAAAGATAGATCAGTGCCAGCTATAGCCTGCTAGATTGTACGGCGCTTCTGGGATAGGAGCCTGCACAACTCATGGCTCTGTTAGCAGTGGGACAGAGCCATGTTTAGTGTCTAGGAACGCAGTCTGTAGCCCTTTCTTCAGATGCCTGTCACAGGGAAAGTTCCAGAATGTTCAGACTAGTTCTTTACTATCAAAACAGGATATTAAAGTGAGACCTCTTTATATATGGTTATTCAACTGGCTGGGCATCATGGAAACTGTAGGCCAAAAACCACTAGTAAGCCATTACTGAATGGGGGAGGGTTAGTATAACAGTACATAAAGCCGATTGGAATTCTGGATGAAGAATGCTGGTCTCAAATAGGCTGCATATAATACCTCACTAAAGTATTTGTCCTTATAGAGCAGTACCCTGAGTGCCTATCAGAGCTGTCTACGACGATTTCTGGACTACAGCACAAATGGTGAGCATTTAAAGCAACTCCTGTCTATTCTGGCTGGCAAATTAAAAGTTTAAGATTTCCATTAAAATATAGAAACCAACATGTATGTGTTGCCCTTCACTATTTTCCTGACAACGTCCTCCTATACTGCTAAAAGATTGTAGTATTTAGATGTCGAAAGAGCAAAGTTAAAAAAAAAAATTGTAATATAAATATAATGAAAATATTTTTCTCATCATGTTTTTTATTACTGGCAGAACAAGCCAAACACAGCCCTGGCCAATCAGCATCTCCTCATAGAGATGGATTGAATCAATTAATCTCTATGAGGAAAGTTCAGTTCAGTGTCTCCAGGAAGCACCTCTAGCAGCCATCTGAGGAGTTGCCAGTGAAGTTATCACTAGGCTGTAATATAAAAACACTGCATTTTCTCTGAAAAGACAGTGTTTACAGCAAAAAGCCTGAAGGTAATGATTCTACTCACCAGAACAAATTCAATAAGCTGTAGTTGTTTTGGAGACTATAGTGTCCCTTTAATACCCTACGTGTGGCATTTTGAGAAATGTGGCAAAAATCATGCAGTCAGAATATATTTTAAAAACAATAAAAGGTATTTAGACAATGTTAATGCCCACAGTAAGTACAGTAACCTGGCTACATCCAGTAATCTGTACCCAGTGTGATATTGCACTCAATGTTCCTAAAACCCTCCTATTTCCAGCTGCTTGAATTACAGCTGTAATTGCAGAATTATAGTTCAACCACAGTCCCAGGGGCAAAATAAGTTTCCTCCTAAAGTAAACCCCAGCACTGGAAGGGAACATATCATGGCTTTATTCCAAAACCTAATCTTATCCCATATATACATAAGGTTGTGCAGAATAGGGGACTATTAGTGGCTTATTCTGTGCATCGTTTCGGATGTTCTTAATTCGGACCAGTTGATGAAACTAGTTTGAAATCTGCTCTAAACATTTCTTCTTGCATCTTACCCCATGAACCTTGCACTCTGTCATCTTAATTGACTTGGCATTCACACCTAGCACTCACTCTCCCTCCCTTTAACCCCTTAAGGACACATGACATGATTCCCTTTTATTCCAGAAGTTTGGTCCTTAAGGGGTTAAATCTATGTTGATCATACTTCTCTTCCAGCAAATGAAGTTGGGATAACAGACACAATCTCTAAAGACTCTCAGGATATGAGCGTGTCAACCTGCAATAAGGAGGAAATTGCTCGTCTCAGGCAGTAAGTATGAATGTGGGTGAAGGACAAATCAAAAGAAACAAAGCACGAACATCATATATGATTGACATGTTCAGCCCAGGGCCTGTGCAGGAACAGATTCACTGCACGTATATTGGAGACTTATCAGCAGAACTACACAGAGCTGCACAGTCAGCAGCGTCTGCAGGGGAAATAATAGGAGAGAAACTTTGTAACAAGTCATTCCCTGTGTAGCCAGTTCTAGTAATATGAAATATTAAGGTTTCTAATCTATACCCTTTATCAAAGTGCATTCACCCAAAATGTGTACTTGTAACATCATAGAGACTAGAGCAGTACGGAGGGATTGAGACGGTTACCATCATGCAAAACTTAAATGAGCTATTCCTCTAAATATAGCAGATTGATTAGCCAACGCCAGCAGCCTGTGTTATCAGGAACCGCACACCCAGATATCCTCAGTTCTACACCCTGGTCCCTCTCCTCTGCACTCATCCCACATCTTCACCCACAAATGTCCCTGGTCTCCCTACCACCATTGTGGCATCACACTTTCACTTTACTCCCCCTTCTTTGGAGGAGGGATGTGACATTGTAAACCATTGTAGACCGTGGATCGAGAGCTTAGACTGTGCTCTTGACTCTTTCTACAGTCTCAGTTTGCATTAGATCAGAGTACAATACCTTGTGAGGGCAGGGGAGATCTCCTCTCCCAATGTGGCCTATAGTGATCTGAAATGGCCTCCCAGCATATGGCTGTATACGGGAAGAGTGATATTGGAGCAGGCCTAACTGCCACACGTGTGCAGTAATATGCTGTAGTGGAAAAAAAAAAATAATCCTAATCATACAGGCAAGGCCATGAATAGGGCTCACAACGAGGGTGCTAAGTAAGAGTTTGGGGTAACAGAGCACCTCCAATAATATGCCAAAAGAAAACTTGTGGGAGATAGAAACCCGTAAAACATGTCCTACTTCTATAAAAACCATACACTTCGTTTGAGCCCAGTTCCCCCACCACCACATGGAGGCAGAGCATTGAGACGTGAGACGTTGGACTTCAGGCAGGTCACATACTGAATGGGGCGCCGCCACAACAACATAGAAAGCCGAGCTTTAGGAAGCGCAACGGTCACAGACACCTCCAATCATTCATCAAACCTTCGCACACTGATATCACATTGGATAATGGTTTCCGTTTTGTCACCCACATGCCCAGTTTTTCATTGCGCCACCGAGAGCAGGAAAGCGGGAGCCCTGAGTTACTGTACCTGAATATTACAAAGCACTGTGCAGCACACACATACACACTAACTGACAGATTAAAAGTTCCACATTTCAGTAGAAATATAGAAAAACATTTTTGCATTGCCCGTCCCCATTTTTACTTGCCATGTTCTCATTATCGTATACTTCGAAAAGATTGCGTACTTTAATTGCGGACATTGTGCGCACACAAGCTAACAGATACTGGAATTACTATTTCAATGTACAATCACTGATATTCACTAATACTAAATACACAAACGCACACAGAGATATTGCAGACTAAGAAACCATCTCACACCAATACTGCACAGTTTCTATTTATGACATTGACAGTCACATTGAGACACTTAACGAGGATGTCATAAGTGTCTGCTACAACTAGTAAAATGAAATGATAACCAATAATGATGGGCAGGTGGTAAATGGTCAGATTTATTCACGTCTAAACACTTCCAGTGTGTTCTCCTTTTTATTAATGTTTTTCTATGTATTTGTATTCAAACAAAAAATGTCATGCGTCCACAGACTAGCAAGGATTCCGTTACCTTGTAACATTGAGTCAGTAAATAGTACTGAATGCTGTGCACATTAACAGACTCGGTCATTTCTGCTCCCTCACCAAGCCATCCAGTTTAGGAGAGCATTGCGTTTGCCAGAGAGGCATGTTTAAACAGCTACCATACAAAGCAGAGATAGGTGGAGTTTATTTTATCTGTAAAGTATGGCCTTATTTTATTGAGAGCAGAAAGTCTTGCTTGCAAATGTATAGAGTTTCTAAAAAGGAATCCAAGCACCATAACCACTATAGCCTGCTGTATTGGTTATATTGCCATAAAGGCCCTGGCACCATCCCATTATAAGAGGTCAAATTGTTTTAGAACTATTTGACAACATACCCGAGTGCCTCCAGGAGCCTGTGCTGCATCCACCACATCCAGTCTTACCCAGCAGAAGATGACCGCTGTCACTATAGAGCCATCCAGGACTGATGCAGGACTGCAATCAGCTGTGAGAGCTCAGGGACGCATTTAGTCAATAATTGTGATCCTGCTGTACGCATAAGGTGACATTTTTCTTCTCCGGTTTGTTAAGACTGGATGCAGTGTGGAAGACTGATGGGACACAGATAACTTGTCAAACAGTTTTAGATGGTTTGACGTTGCCATGTCCTGGCACCAAAACCACTGCTCTCTCTGCTCAGCTACCATAGTATCACCAACTCCCTCCCCCCCCCCCCCCCCCCCAGTGATACTTACCTCATGCAGTAATCCCCAGCCCTACAGTTTTCACTGCCATACCGACACTCATTTTATCACAAATTATTAGAGCTGTGCTTTTGCTGTTTATTTACCTATTACTGTTATAAAGCACAGTGCTAACCTTGTTTATATGTAGTTTATCTCATATGTCTGGAGGGCATTATTAGCCTGCAAGCTAACTTCATGATCTCTCTACATACATGTGTGCCTAGCCTGATCACCTACGCTTTATTTAGTCACCCACATGGCTATATATTCTTTTTAGCTTACTGAATATAGTATATAAAACCCCTCTCTAGACATATCCGCTAAGCCTGAAGTTCCTTTTTATTTTTTTTAAACAATTGTGCAGTTTTATTGAAGCCATGTAAATGCTCTCTCATGTTTTACTTTGTACTTTCAACAGCTGTTGTTGCTGGGCAAGTTTTTTATTTATTACTATGCACAGCTAAAATAAAGAATTATAAACATTTTTTAAAAAAAAGGGCAGAGAAGCAATTAGATATGAGAATAGGCCATGGTCAGGACAGGAGAGATTAATGAGATCGAAGTACAAGCCAAGGTCAAAACCAAATAAATCTGTAACATACAGGAATGCACTCTCGGGTAACTAAAGACCACGACATGGCATGGAGCTCTAGAATGAGCATCTGACATTACCACGCCGTACTTGCATCATTTTCAGTATACGTTTTGTTCAAAATATAGTGTTCGCATCTTTTTTGACACCAGTATGATGTACACCGTCAACATGGAGATTAATAACACAGAGTTAAAGATGTCTATAACCATGTCGCTGGTCTAGGAATCCTGCATCAATACTGATGCGATAAACACGCGGCAGCATTCGAATGACACTGGGTAGACCATCTTGTGTCAATATTGATGCAGGAATAATTCACAGTAATATCTGACACAACAGAACAATGCTGTCTAGAGGTAGGTGTCCCAGTCATTGGCGAGCTATGGGCACACTTGTGATTCCCTGGAGTTTAAGCCAGATTTACAATACACCGTGTTGCTGGTCACATCACCACCAAACAATGAGGAGCTTAGAGCAGCTGCAGTTCCAGTTAGCTTGCGCTTGGGAGTTATGTCGGACATACAGAAAGTGCCCTTTTAGGTTTACGGCAGCTAAATTGCACTAATGAACACGAAAGGCTTTTGCACAGATATAGATAGGCTGATGGTGACAGGTGTCATCTGGTCAGTGAAAGTACTACAGAAGTGTTTTTTTCCCTCATTTGGCCATCTAAATGTGCAAAGAACAGGTAAGCATGTGCTTCTGTTTATACTAGATGCTGGTAATCTGCATAATCTGTATGGCTGAGCCACGGTCTATTAGATTATTGGGATTGGACTGCTGCCTGCCCTGGCTATAGCAGTCTGTAGTCTCAAGCTCTTCACTTATTAACAATATACAGAAATCCTCCGGGACTAGACCCAAGACAGTCCCTAATCCTTTCCTGCGACTCACTGCAGGTACCTCTGTATGAAGATGTGACAGATACAGTTCATGGCCTGTTAAGCCAGATACAATGTATAAGAGCCCTGTTCTATTCCTGCTTTGCCTTACAAAAGGAACATGCTATATACTTCAGTGGATGGTTACTGTGATCAGCAGAAAGTGATGGAGGTTACCATGGAAACAAGTTGACTTTCTTCCCTATAAACATGGAGATGACTGGGGTCCCACCATATGCCTCTGGAGTCATGGGGATGTAATCACAAGTCAGGACTGCAAGCTTACAGACACTGTCCGCTAACTTGTTATCCGCAGCAGGCTTCAACGCAATGACTTAATCCTTATTTGAGGAGAGAATGTAACAAAATCATTCTTATACTTTATATTGCTACATATTGTGCTATTGCCCTATGTGAAACTGTCATTTTTTCCAAGAGAGAGGAAATATAAATAAGCTATGAACTATCCTCAATTTGTGACCTCACAATGTCACACCATACGCAGTTAACTACATAGAACTACTGGCATCCTCCCAATTATGTGCAGACGGTTAGAAAGAAATCCAGTTGCTCCACTAGGAGAGCATAAGGGGGAGAATGTGGTGGTCATACAAGGGTCGGCCATTCCCACATACCTATATAGGCAGCTGTACGTAGGTTTAGAAATAGTGTTCCTTAGTTCCTGCGTCTAATACGGTAAGACAGGTACTAACCATGGGGACTAACAATACCCTCTCACACCTCACCTAGTGTAGAAAGTAGTGGGTAAAATTAACTTTAAATGAAGGGATTGGTGCTTCATTTACTATTAAGAAGGAACCTTACCCCCTCCCTCCCATTTCACACTCCATGTGAGGTAGGTCCACCCCCTTCTTTTTTTTTTTTAACCCTTTCATAATAGATGGCATGTCACATCTCATCATGAGATAATATAAATTTAACCCCTTGTTATTTTTAAGGTGATAAGCATGTTAAATTCTGTTTGTGATGAGAAGATAAAGGTTTTGGTGAAAAGGCTTGTAACGGCACCCCCAGGCATAAAAGGGGTTAACAGCCGTTTAGTAGATCTTCCCTTCCAGAGACACAGGCAGAGCTACTGTAGACACCGAACCGGAGAAGCATATGAATGCCGTAAACAGCTGAACCGGAACCACATGAATGCTGTAAACAGCCGAATAGGAAAAACCATACAAATAGGTTTACACTCCTAGCAGTCAAACTGGAACAGCATACAGTAAATCCCCCCCAAGAACGAGACAAAGCTCTGTGTTGAGGGTCAAGCAGTGAACAGTAATACAGCCCACCCACAATAACTGGTTACTACACCTGCAAACACACTCTGCAAACACTACATCACACACACTTATCGTCGCGCGTAACGGCGGGCAAACCGCCGCACACGCACTGTTAAGTGGACAGACAAGCGGAATGAACTGTACAGAAATCCGCATGTACCGCCAGGGGGAAATTCACGCTGCTCTTCGCGCTCAGCTTCACACTCTGCATGCTCAACTGGGCGTTCTTCGCGCTCAGCTTCACACTCTGCACGGTCAACTGGGCCTTCTTCCCGCTCAGCTTCCCGCTCAAATTCACGGGCAAGGTTCACCGCAACCCTGTACGCAGCACCCATATAGTGCATTGTAGTTATAACCTGACCCATACTGATACTCTCTAACTATATGTCGTCAAAATACAATACGTTTGTGACGGAACGCTGGCACTCCGACTGAGTACCTCCACCAATAATGCGCCTAGTGCTCGCTGAGGATTCCAAGCACTCCAACTGACACCATCAGCACTGCAGACCCCACTTCCAGCGATACAGCTGCGCCGGGGTCTCGCCGTCTCCACCCACCCTGGATCCACGACCAGGATGGGAACCTCTCCTAAATCCAGAGAGCGTAGCAGGAACAAATCAAGCTATTGCAAGAGCTTACTCTGGGGAGTAAGTAAATATCGTCTCTCGTAACGGCGGGCAAACCGCCGCACACGCACTGTTAAGTGGACAGACAAGCGGAATTAACTGTACAGAAATCCGCGTGTACCGCCAGGGGGAAATTCACGCTGCTCTTCGCGCTCAGCTTCACACTCTGCACGCTCAACTGGGCGCTCTTCACGCTCAATTTCACGGGCAAGGTTCACCGCAACCCTGTACGCAGCACCCATATAGTGCATTGTAGTTATAACTTGACCCATACTGATACTCTCTAACTATATGTCATCAAAATACAATACGTTTGTGACGGAACGCTGGCACTCCGACTGAGTACCTCCGCCAATCAATGCGCCTAGTGCTCGCTGAGGATTCCAAGCACTCCAACACTACATCTCTAACTAACAAATTTATCGTGGGGTGTACCGTCTCGCGTAACGTCTCGTATAACGGCGGGCAAACCGCTGCACACGCACTGTTAAGTGGACAGACAAGCGGAATGAACTGTACAGAAATCCGCATGTACCGCCAGGGGGAAATTCACGCTGCTCTTCGCGCTCAGCTTCACACTCTGCACGCTCAACTGGGCGCTCTTCACGCTCAGCTTCACACTTTGCACGCTCAACTGGGCCTTCTTCCCGCTCAAATTCGCAGGCAAGGTTCACCGCAACCCTGTACGCAGCACCCATATAGTGCATTGTAGTTATAACTTGACCCATACTGATACTCTCTAACTATATGTCGTCAAAATACAATACGTTTGTGACGGAACGCTGGCACTCCGACTGAGTACCTCGGCCAATCAATGCGCCTAGTGCTCGCTGAGGACTCCAAGCACTCCAACCGACACCATCAGCACTGCAGACCCCACTTCCAGCGATACAGCTGCGCCGGGGTCTCGCCGTCTCCACGACCAGGATCCAGCTCCCAGTGGGTGAACCTCTCCTAAATCCAGAGAGCGTAGCAGGAACAAATCAAGCTATTGCAAGAGCTTACTCTGGGGAGTAAGTGATTATAGCAATCCCCAGAGTGTAGGTATCCCTTCCCCCAAACATGAGCCAAGGCTTCAAGAAAGGTTCAAGATGATCTGATTGTAATGACCGCACACTGGCTTTTATGCAAGTCCCCATGCAAGGGGACATCCCACAGGGTGGGACACAGTACAACCAATCCTTTACAGGCAAACCGTAAAACACACCCAGCACAAACATACAATCCCTCCCCTCTGCCTGTGATATAATTACTGAACACAATGGGTTAATGTAATTTATCACAGGCAGGAAAAATACACTTTATGCAACAGATTAACTTCCAAAATATACATGCCACAAACATAAAAAATATTCACATATTCGAACTCAGCACACTTTAATTATAATCATAGTGAAAATTCAGCCAATTCCCTCCAGGGGTTAAAAAGTTAGCTGGAGGTCCCTTTATGACCGACCGCAAGCACATTTTCATGCCCAAAACAGTTCCATAGATTTGGGCTGTGCGGTCGGGCTATTTCAGGCTGAAAAAATGACCAAGTCCCATTCGAACGAGCGTTCAAATCTGCAAAATCTCTGTGGGAGAAGGTAAGGCTCAGCGGTGTTCGCGGAACTGTGTAGCCGATTTCAGTTCCATGGATTTACTAGCACGCACCGCTGACCGCGTTCAACTAAATTAAAATGGCCGACGGCACGTGTTCGGTTTTCGAATGGCGGCCACTTCGACTACTTCGGCACTTCGACTGCATCCGAAGTGCCAATTTAAAAGTACAAATCCTTTCTCATAGTATTTAAAGGGCCAGAAGCGGTAAAATACAATCCGATATGGCTGAATAATGTCTTTAAAGGGCCAAATCTCCCAGGGACCATAATCACATGGCAAGAGGCTGGCAAGCAGTCCTTTCCAGGCACAAGTGGCGAGGTTAATTTCGCCACAACGTTAAATTTCAGTATTCTCGTCACTAGGTCACATTATAGAGATTTGTCACGGTCACATTGTATCCATTAAATAGTTTAAACCGTGATCAAGCAACACTAAAAGGATGAATGTTTCGGATAATTACTGTTTTGTATGCTTAGATTGGAGTTTGTTAGTGGTTACTAGCTCTTGAGCTATGGACAGTCACTCTGGTCAATCTCAGCCACATGAAACATAATGAAAAGTGGGGAGGGCACTCAACCACTTAAAATGTTGTAACATGGATCCAACTACCCCCACTGGGAATTGGAGGAAGAGTTCTGGTTGGATTTAAACGAGACTCCAGTTAGTTTCCACATTTGTTCCTAAAATTCTGTTCTTAGAAAATCACCCCAAAACAGAGCACACTGCTGAAAATATACGGTTTTGCAGATTTTTTTAAATTTTTTTTTTTATTACTGTGAAAAGCTTGGTCTATGATTTTGTCCAAGTTTGCCGTGACCACAAAAAGAAGCGTGGCCTCTCTCCTCCACACGCATGTTCTGGCTTCACTGAGCAAATGTTTAAACTGTCACATCTAGCTAGACTGCAGAGCAGAGTGCTCATTAGAGGAGAACTCTGTGCAGGGGACTTAAGGGAAGAAGGGATTACGTTATTAGGTATATTAGATACAGAAATGTGCACTTATTCGCATTCAGAGATATGGACAATCCTGGGCAGCATAACTTTCTCCAGAATGCACCGCTCTCTTCTGCCTGGCTTCGTATTGAAATGGTTTATTACATTTCATTAAATTCAGGAAGCATCTCACGGAAACTATTTGTATGTTGGACATTACAGTTATGCAGTCCTACTTGTGATGTAAATGCCAAGATATCCAGCTTTGAAACTGCAGAGTTGTGTGAACTATGTTACTCATAATCTCAGCCAAACTTCTGCAGTTGGCCAACACCAAGAGAGACAGTGATTAGACCTGGGTGGGCAACCTTTAAACTACATCTCCCCTGATGATTTGCCAGCATTATGGCTGTCAGAGGATTATGGGTGATGGAGTTTATCATACCCCTAGACTCGACCAACTGTGGGGTCTGATGAACTAGGGATAGATTCCACCAGTCACATTGCTCATTCTAGTGATTTAGATCCAAAATAAAGGACTTCTAAAATCCACACTCCAGTCATTTCTCCTGTCATTATCCTTTATCGCCAACCTCCTAGTTGTCACCATATAACAGAATCCACACTGTAAAACCACAAGTAAACCTGTACAAGGCAGGAAGACACAGTGATGGACAAGGAGTTCATCCAGAAGGTCAGAATGCTTTAAAATCAAGATGTAATGAGCTAGACATATCTTTTCTCCAGGTAAATTAATGATGATTGTTCAATTCATTTTAATATATTATATATACTTACACACACACACACACTTCTAAAGCAAGCTGGATGGTTCTTAAACTTATTTTTTCTAAATGAAAATGCAATTTTTTATTTATTTTTTTACAAGACATTATTTAATCAGAGTTGCTTTCTGCCTCCATCCATCGACCTATTTTATAAGCAAGGTCTGTGACCTCCCTGCTCCAATTTCTTACCCTACGGTTTGTTTCCTAAATATAAACTTTCTAATTTCAGTGAAACCCAAGACATGAGGACAGCTTCCTGTCCGATTGATTTTAGTTCTGTAACGATGGGGAAACATGTTGTTTGAGTTAACCTACAGGAAACACAAATCCACATTTCTAAGGCCAGATTGAATGTCAAGCGTGGGGGAGTGGGGGGCATGATGTGCGATCAAAGATTCACACCAAAAATGAGGTGCTAAATCACATCCACTAGGACCTCTGTGTTTATGTTTAATAGCCAATTTGGAAAACTTATTAGTCTCTGTTATAGTCCATCTTGACTATTTTTTAACTAACTCACTATGCCGAGAATAAATCCTTGAGAGTTTAAACCTCCTCTGTCCAAGGTGCTGAATTGGCAGTCATAATGAATCAGTCTTAACTTCCACATTAGCTCTGTCCGTGGTACTGAAACACACTGGCAATCACAAAGTGGTTAATCTCACTTCAGGTTTGTAGAGGAAACTAATATAGTTTCAATACAGATAGTAGGACATTGGACTAGTGCTAAAGCATTACAAACACAGCGTAAAAGAATATTAACCAAGCCCCTTAAGTCCATCTTTACTGGAAAAGATTGATAACAGGGTAGTAATGAATGCTGTGAATGACAAAGCCCCACAGCAATAAAACCAACAGAAAAATACAGAACCATTGTACAGACCTCCACGGCAAATTTAACCCCTTAAGGACACATGACACGTGTGACATGTCATAATTCCCTTTTATTCCATAAGTTTGGTCCTTAAGGGGTTAAAGGGACACTATAGTCACCAGTGCAACTACATGAATTCCTGACCCTACAGTGTTAACACGACCATCTAGCCCCCCTGGGCCCCTCATGCCTCCATAAATATAGTAAAAATCTTACTGTATTCAACCCAGAAGCTGTAAATCTGCATGCTGTTAGACTCAGAAAAACAAGCAGTCTGCTGACATGTGGTAGCCTGATCCAATCACAGTGCTTCCCCATAGGATTGGCTGAGAACGAAAAAGTTACCTGCGCTCTCTCCTTAATCCCTATGTATATTTAGACAAATGGAGGTCCGCCTGCCAACGTCAAGGCAGACCCCCCTAAGCAGGTCCTAACACTGACCCTTCAGCCTGCTTCCTTGAGCTTCTGGCAAAGATATCTCTAATGAGACAGAGAGGGGTATTTTTTTATATACACCCCTATATACTTATTAACCCTTAACAGGGAACACATGGGATGGGCGGCAGCATTGTAACCAGGCTGTGTGATACAAAGTAAATACAAATACAAAAAGAGAAGTCCTGCACTTACTCCCATCACTAATGCGCCGGCAGCAAGGATCACAATACACATCAGCCCCAATATATAGTAAAAACCAAAGGCCATTGGAGCAACTAAATTACCTCCATTTGTCTAAATATACATAGGGATTAAGGAGAGAGCGCAGGTAACTTTTTCTTTTCTTTGGTTTTTACTATATATTGGGGCTGATGTGTATTGTGATCCTTGCTGGCGGCCCATTAGTGATAGGAGTGAGCGCAGGACTTCTCTTTTTATATTTAGATCAGGGGCAGAGCCAGCATGATTCAAACACAGCCCTGGCCAATCAGCATCTCCTCATAGAGATGAATTGAATCAATGAATCTCTATGAGGAAAGTTCAGTGTCTGTATGCAGAGGGAGGAGACACTGAATCACAGGATGCTATGACTAGTGCTGCCCTGTGCTCTGCTGACAGCAGATCTGAGTGGATGGAGGCATATTATGCCTCCAACTCCGAAGTCCCTCTGGTTCACTCGGAGTGACTGCAACTGGAGGTGTTCCTAGCTTTCAATGTAAACACTGTATTTTCTCAGAAAATAGTGTTTACATGAGAGGCTGCAGGGAGCTATAGTTCTCACCTGAACAACCTCTAAGCTGAAGTTGTTCAGGTGACTATATATTTTTATTTAAAGGGACACTATAATCAAAAAGAAGAACATACAAATATTGTGCTTGTATCACACATACGCACATTAATAGGAGATCATAGAAATATACAGCAATAACTCACTGGTATGACTAGACTGCAGCTAATGTATAAAAAAATGTATAATAAAAAAAAAAAACTTCTTTAGATAGTTTTCAATAATCACAAATAGAAAAATGTTTTGGTTACGGTATATAGTTTTTCCATTTCATGTTTAAATTATTTCTCAAAATACAATGCATATAGGAAGCAATACAAAATAAATCCACATACATAGTATAAATGATTTTATCATGCTCTGTATGTGATGTAGACCATGTTTTCTATGTGTAACAATAAAGGGAAGGCAGGACAGGTTTACATTGTGTTATCTACGAATCCAACATCCCCCTTGGGAACTCGTTTAGTCAGGCAAGATGCTTCTTAACATGCGAGTATGTCATATGCTGTGACAATCCCTATCGCATTCCTGTGTTTGTTGGGAATTTAAGAGAACATAACGTTATTACGAGAACAAGACTTGCCGTGCCGAACCCAATCTCTGCAAAGGCATGGGAACAGCATTAGCCCGGTGAGCACCTTGGAAAATGGAGTTTAGAAAGCTCTGCCCAAAATAGCCATAAGCTATTGGATAAGAGTTCTCATGAGTACATGTTGAAATTTGTTATAGTTTATTCAAACCACCAATAGAAAATAGGGTTTAAAAAAAATAAAAAAAAAGGTGTACACTCATATTTGTATTCTACTAAATACTCCCCACCTATCCTTTGAAAACCAAATTGCACAGTTTTTAAGTGAAAACATAGTTGACTTTGAGCTTCCCCCTTCCCCCTATTCACTAAATAACGCTGTTTGTTAGCTGTGACAATAGATTTACGCTTAATAAAATACTCCGGGAAGTATTGGATTGGTTAAGGCACACTGGTTTCCATTGCACTGGGCTTGTGATTATTGAATAAATCTAAAATAGCTTTGCTTTATAGAAAGCAGCATTCGTGAATTTGAATCCCCGCAGAGAGGTGGAAAAGGTTAAAAACAACATTAAAATAATTAGTTATGACCTGCTTAGAAATATTCCCAGTGTCTTCCTTAATGTAGCAATTATGAACGTTTTAAAGAGGTTAATGGATGAATCATTGGGGCCCAAGTGATTTGGCGATATATTTAACTAGTATCAGGTAGATTAGGACTCTCCAGACAGGATTAAAAACCTATTACATTTGACCTGTAGGAAGTGCAAAGACAAAGCGAACTAAGAGTATCAGTTTTTATACACAATCCCCAGGCACGGACGGAGTGGTATTCCCTTACCGTCCCCCCCTAAGCAATATTCTCTGGGGAGCAGGATTTCATCTTACACTTGATATAGCAAAGGCACTGCTGTGATATCCTCCAGCATTCAATACATTCACGGCCAAAGGGATCTGCTGTTCAGTAAATCCGTGTACACAGTGTATAAAACCGTTAACGGTTTCAATGCCACACAAGATCAGTGCATTTCTCTTTTATGTCTTAAAATACCCTTACAAGTACAGGTCAGTATGTAAGTAACCAGTTATCATACAGCGGTCACTTTTACATATAGTATTAAATCTGAATGACAGTGACACATTGGCAATAGAGCAATCAAGTCTATTCAGATATTAAGCATGGAAGACTTTCATTAGCCATTGTTTGAAATGAATCAGTCATGTTTTGGGCTTCGATATATTACAATTCATTATCCAGGATGATGGAGGTCCTTTACATGTTAGTAGAGAATGTATGTCTCAAATATATCAGGCAGAGTAAATGGTGAGAACCGCACTCATTCCCAACGGCCAAGGGTGCAGCAGGACCAGCAATCCCAGAATAATAGGTAGAGAAGAAAAACTCAGACACTCCAAATTCAAGCCGCAGGCAGTTTTATTGTAACAGAGTGCAACGCAACGTTTCAACCGTAAAGGTCTTTTTCAATCTATCAGGGACTAATTGGGAGCTCAGTAAAGGCTGGACACAATAATACAAAATAAAGAAAATATATATGTTTTACATTGTATCCATACCTTCCCCTATCTGCTGCACCCCCCGAGAGCTTCGCTCTTCTTCGTCCAAAAAACAAACAGGAGGCTCACGTGTTGGATGTATCAAGAAAGGAGCTTGCAATAGTACACAAACTCTGGTATGTTGTGTGCTTTGGGACTTTATCAGGAGTACAGGTTATTATTGCCTCTTGGCAACTTTATAGCAAAACTACGCTTTTGGTTATCAGAATCTGGCTGTGTGTTTAAGCTAAACTTTAGTATGAATGTTAGGCAGTGTCAGCTAATGGCTATACTTCCCAGTAGCACCAGCAGAATGAGATATATATAGGAAAGTGCAAATATAATAAATATTACAGATTTTAATTTTAAAACCTCCGCACTGGGTGTACATCCATATTATTCATGACCAAAAAGATACCAAAATAGATCACGTACACACACACACACACACAACATACAGATCAGTATAAGAAGGAGGGGGAGCACTGGATGTATTCTGATCCCGTGATTTCCTTATGAAAGAAGCCCCATATGGCAGTGGATCTCAAACCAGTCCTCAAAGCACACTAACAGCTCAGGACCGGCCTACGCTATTTCCCAGTTCAGTTCCAGTGGGGATACCGATGAAATCTGGACCAACTGATGTGTCTTGAGAACATTCCCTGCTATACCTTGGCAATAACATCACATATAGCCATTTATGATGTTAAAATAAGAATGTGGGGGGGGGGGGGGGGGGGTTGGCTAAAACATGACAAAATGTTTCCCTCAAACATTTTCTGTGAAAATCAAGCTGCCACCATCTCTCTTCCCTTCTCAGCCCTTATGCTATTCACAATGCATTCGGAAAAGCCAGAAAGGGCATTTTCTGCTTTTACCGAATACATTTCCTGTTCTTCTTGAAATCAGCCAGTCTTGCAATTTCATGTACCTTTTTCTTTTCACGGTCACCTGTTGTTATCGGTCTCCTATTGCTTTGATCCTCTCCCTATTTTTTTTGCTGCACATCCTTCCCTTGCTGTTCCTTCCTCGCCCCCATTTCTCTCTGGCTCTTTTGTCCTTAGTCACACACATTTCTTGTTACTTGGCATTCTCGGTGCTCCATGTGTTATTTTGCTTAATAGACCGCTTTCAAGTAGCTGTGAATTCTGGAGCACAAAAGCTGCTGGCGATCGGGACTGGAAAACAGATCTGATAATAAAGACTGTTAACCATTTTTATGCTTCAGAGTATACAGAATAGAGTTTCATTTGTATGGGCCAGCCATTATTCCCTTGATTTTATGATATACATTTTAATCTCCAGCCATTACCAATCAGTATATGGCTCCATTTATACTAGAATTCCAGGCACCATATTATCACAATGTCTTGTTAGGTGTATTATGTAGGTTAGGTTGCAGTCAGTTACGCTTTGTGGCCATAGAAATGGATAGATTGGCCTTGGTCCACGATACCTCAAATTCCTTCCATAACACTTGGTATCCTTGGATCATAGGATTCACACCTGTACACAGAGAGGAGAGGACCACCTCCTCCTTTTTATTCCCCCCCCCCCCTTTCCGTTCCTCTCTTTCTCTGCTCATCCCTCTCTTTGTCCCTGCTCTGCAACGACCCCATCTTTCCTGCTCCACTCCCCCTCCATGCCCATGTGTGCGCGTGCGTGTGCGCGCGACCGCCTGCCTGCGCGCGACCGTGACGGTCTGCCTGTCTGTGTGTGTGTGTGTGACGGTCTGCCTGTCTGTGTGTGTGTGTGACGGTCTGCCTGTCTGTGTGTGTGTGTGTGTGACGGTCTGCCTGTCTGTGTGTGTGTGTGTGTGACGGTCTGCCTGTCTGTGTGTGTGTGTGACGGTCTGCCTGTCTGTGTGTGTGTGTGTGTGACGGTCTGCCTGTCTGTGTGTGTGTGTGTGTGACGATCTGCCTGTCTGTGTGTGTGTGTGTGTGACGGTCTGCCTGTCTGTGTGTGTGTGTGTGTGACGGTCTGCCTGTCTGTGTGTGTGTGTGTGTGACGGTCTGCCTGTCTGTGTGTGTGTGTGTGACGGTCTGCCTGTCTGTGTGTGTGTGTGACGGTCTGCCTGTCTGTGTGTGTGTGACGGTCTGCCTGTCTGTGTGTGTCTGGCGGTCTGCCTGTGTACTAGATGGGCCGAATGGTTCTTATCTGCCGTCACATTCTATGTCTGTGTGTGACTGCCTGCATGTGTTTGTGTGTGCGCGTGTGTGTCAGGGTGTGTGGGAAGGGGGAAGGAGGGGGGGACGGGAAGGGGGGGCGCTGTGAAGATTTTTCGCACAGGGCGCCTAAGGCCGGCCCTGGCCACTATTCACCACGGTTGGTACCTATTGATCATCATGAATGAAAACCGTATTAAAACCACTTGCCTTGCTTGTCCCTAACAATGCAACAACTGTGATACTATCCGCTATGTCACTTAAAGCCACAGTCATGTATACTCACGAAACAGTGTACTGCATCCATGTATTATGTTTCTACATGCATGTTTACTAAATTTCTTGTCATGCTCACTGCCTGGGGCAGAATGCCTGCCTCACATCAAAACGTACTATTGTTACAATGTACAATCCAGAAGGTTATTAGGTTTTTCTGTTTATCCAATGCACAACCATACAATAAAGAATTAGAAAAAAAGAATCCAACTCTATGAGCAAAAGCTTGAAGAACATTCCATGCGATTGTGCAGTCTTGGAACATTCCACCTAAAACACAATGGATCAACAGGTTTAGTGACAGACTGTACTCAACCTGGAAGGGAAGGCCTAGCGAGGTCATCCATATAGGATTTGAGAGACATGAGATCATCAATAACCATGTCTGGATTTTTATTTTATTTTATTTAAATCCTCTCCCGCAACGTTTTACAATAAAACTATTTATCTTAATAAAATATTTTATATTTTCCTAGCAACTTTGTCCCATCAAAAAATGCTTTTAAAACATTTAAAGAAGTTGTAAAAATAAATGCCAGTTAATTGTGTTCTTTAATGTTGAAACGGTGCATCGTACCAGAATAATGGACTTTCAAATAAATACATAGAAAAGGGCAAATAATGAGCAATAAGTCTTCATTACCAGGTGCCTGTTTCAGGGCCAATGCTTTATATAGAGAACATGCGTTCTCTGCTGTGATCACAAATGATATACAATCATTACAGCAGCTAGATGATGAATGTGATGACATGATCGCGCCAACTGATAAACCGCACAGGGAGAACAGACAGCTACAAACACTTAGAACACAAATGTGCCCACCGGAGTAATAACGAAAGATAAACAATAGACAGAAGCAGAAGGCTTTACTGGAAGCAGGAGAAAGTCATATAGAGGATTTATTCATGGACGGATTGTGGCACTTCTTAGGTCAGAACAAACCAATTTGGAAAAGTTGTTCAGCTCAGCTGTTTTCTTCTCCCTTTATACTCACCGTTTAATCCATAAGATGGTGCCTACATTATGTGTGCACATAAAAAGGGATTTAAAGATTTTTGTTTAATTCTTGTCTTCTGCTTTGCAGAGTCTGCTTGGAACTCCTGGGTGACAATGGGTTCTGGAAAGTGTACGATTACCTTAAAAGGGAGTATTTTCGTCAGGACTCTGAGACAGAGGAGTTTGAAGAGGCTACACTGAGTGAACCCCAAGAGATCGTTCTTTATCCTCAACATTGCCACAAAGTACAACAGCTCATCTTCCTTGAAGAGAGGATGGAAGGGGAAAATTTAGGAATGAACTGTGCTTGGCTATAGGACAATGGTCCTGAATTAAGTTTGTAATCCTTCATATACTAAGAGACAAGGGCATCAAACCCCTCCTAGTCCCCAAATTAAATAAAAAAAAAAAACAGATGTTGGAAAGGCTGAACTTGATAGACTGAAAAAGATAAATGAGTCTATGTAACAAATTACTGGCTGCCAACCCTCCCACCCTGAACTAAATATGCCTTCTCATTTCTCTGCAATCATTAAAAGGAGTCCTCCTTTACCTACACATCCTTGTGCATGTTTTACGCTTGTGCCAATTCTCTTAATTATAATGTTCTCCTATTGTAATAAATATTTAAACTGCTATGGACACTTGTTCGAGCTAAAATAGTAAAATATGTACCTTATTACCTGCATTTACAGTAACACCATCCATTGTAATGTAGCCTGGCAAGTGAGAAGTACATCAACTACGGCAATGGAACGGGAATCATGTACAAGTATACACTACTGTGCAAAGGCAAAAATGCGTTAAACAATAGAAATGTTAATAGTTTATCTCAATACGTAAAATGCAAATTGAGTGAATAGAAGAAAAATCTAAAATAAAGTCTTTCAATTTTGTCCGATCACCACGTGCCTTCAAAGCAGCATCTGTAAACACCGTTTTCTTAGGAACTTAGCAGGTAGGTTGTTCCAAACAACTTTTAGAACTAACTGCAGTTCTGTTTCTTAATGTAGTTTGTAAGACAGATATGATGGTGCGATTGTGAGTGTGTGGATGGGTGCCATGGCATCACTTCCAGGACTTCTTGTTCTTATTTAAAACAAAAAATAGTTCTAAATGACTTTGGCTGTACATTTGGAGAATACATTTGGGGCCAATGAGGTACTTTCCAGATGGTAAGAAGTTAGAATGTATCTGCCTATTCTAACTCCTGTTGCAGAAATGCACTTCCAAACTTGCTAAGAACCTCCACCATTCTTCAGCATTTCCTGCCAAAACTAATCCTTACACTGTACCTCAACCCTCACGTCTTGCTCGATGTATTGTGAGGAGCAGTGGGCCTGAGCCTAGGACACGATAATAAAAAAAAATTATCAAAATGTATTCTGTTACAGCAAAATATTAAAACTTATGACTCATAGCACCTGCTGCCATTGTTCTGCACCCCAGTCCCGGTGTTTTCATGCATAGTTGAGTCACTTGACCTGGCTTCCATGTGGAGGTGTGGCTTTGTGGCCTCAAGTCTTTTACCAAGGCCACCCTAGATGAGATTTCTCCATACAGTAGATGGGTGTACCAGGGTTCTGCAGATTCTGAGTTGATGGCACTGCTGGGCATTTTATTACAATGGAAAGCAAGTATGAGGTTTCTCATCTGCTTCACCTAGTTTCCTTGGCAGACCATTTGACCAGTCTTTCCATGGTGGATGACCTTTTACATAAAATGGTCTTCAGCAACCTCCCCTGGATAGCAGTATTTGTGTGTCCCTGACCCGGTTTTATTCCTCGTACACAGCCGTTTCTATTTCACTTAATGCTTGTGTTTCAACTGACATATTAGATTGATGATCAATAGCACTTGTTTGGCATCAATCATCCACCGGACTATAGGCCTACAAAGCCCTGACCTTGTGCAAGTGTACCTAGAAAAAGTGATGCAGTTCACTGTTCACTCACTTTGCATATTGTTAATTAATGGGGGAGGGAGGAGGATTACTTAATATTTCTATTTTTGGAAGAGTTCTTACTGTTTAGCATTTTTAACACCTACCTACAACATTTGCACAGCAGTGTTCATGCACACTATACCCACTATACATGTAGAGTGCCAAGTACACCTGTTTGTGCTATACTAATAATATACATAATAAATGTCACCTTCTATTCAACATATAAAGTGCCAAGTTATGTATAAGAGCCATAAGCACTGCACTTACTGTATCTCCCCTCTACTATCATTGAATGAGTACAGTGCACACATGTACAAACTAGAACTACCGCACTCATTGCATCTCTTCTACTGTAACCTATATGCTCCTGTTGACATTTAATGAATCTATAAAGTGTCCTTCTTGGCTGCACTCATTATCTTGCCCTCCTATTACACTTGGTACCGGTCACTCACTGCTCTCTGTCCCCACGAGCTCCAATTTGCTGTCCAAGACACGACAAGAACCTGATTTAAACACATGCCTCGGGCCACCCATTACAACTTTTCCCCATGTATTGTCATTTAATACCAGAGCTAAGAAATAGTGTCTCCACAGCGCCCCAAACTTCCTGCAACACCACTGTTTGGAGAGATCTAAATTAAATCTCACGTCTTGCTCGATGTATTGTGAGCAGCAGTGGGCCTGAGCCTCGGACACGATAATAAAAATCTAATCTGTTAATGTCGGTGTCATCTATGGGTTTTCATCAGACTACCAACTTAATCACCTCCAAGAATTTACTGCACGCAAATGATTTACAGAAAAGCAGAAAGCGCTCAGTGATGACTGAACAATGCTTTCTGGTTGCAAATAATGGGCTGTATATAAACGTAGCAGATGATTTTCTTATGATCTCTCCCAGTAGGGGTTAGCTCTATGGCAGCAGAGACACTGGAATAAATCTCTCATATGTGATGTTTATTCTTTATTTGCTAAAAAGGATGAATGTCACATTAGGGATCTTGAAATATATGGCAGGTCATAGATCCCAGCATTGATATTTATCAAGGGACTGGTTATCATGTCAAACTATTTCTAATTAACAACAGACTTTTCTAGTGACTCTGGTGACATATTGGAACAGAACTGGGAAAATTAATTGACATAGTATGTCAGCAGTTTGGTTGTAAAATAATAGACTTTAACAGAAAGCTAATTAATGTTCTTATATAGACTGTATATGGTGATAGTTTTATATAAAGAGCAATTCTGGAACAAAGTTCTAAAATGAGAGCAATCCCCATGGAAACCAAAGTAATGTTCCTGCTGATTGCATTGGTTTTCATAACAATTGTAAAAGTGCTTCGGCAAAGGTCCGACAGAATGGTTTCCATAGAGACTATTCGCATTGGGCCAGTCTGTAAGAACATTCCATTAGTTTCCATAGTGACCATCATAATCAAGCCAGTCTATAGGGACATTCTGTCCGATTCCATCGTGACTATCAGAATCCAGAAAGTCTGTGAGAACAATCTACTGGGCTCTATGTTGACTGTATCAGTAAGAACATTCCATTCGTTTCCATGATGACTATTAGAATCACCCTACAAAAAAAGTCCACTGCTGATACAGTCATGGAAACCAATGGAATGTTCCTACAGAACACGGACAATACCCAATACTTGGCCAGGCTCTAGAAGATTCCATTGGTTTCTGTGGTGACTATCAGAACCCAGCCAGTCTGTATGATCATTCAATTGGATTCCATAGTCGAATTTCTGGATCTTCCTACAGAAAGGCCATAAGGACATTTAAAAAGGAAACCAACGGAATGTTCCTATATAGTGGCCCTACACTGATACGGTCACCATGGAACTTAACAAGGAATAGAATAGTCACCATGGAGCCTCTCTCGAGACTGACCCAATGCAGATATAGTCACAATGAAAACCAATGGAATGTTCCTACAGACTGGCCCAGTGTGGATAAAGTCAGCTAAAGCAAAAGATCCGACTGATTTACTTTAGAACATGCACATTGGCCATGATACAACTACAGGGGTTGGAGACCCAAGCAGGTTCAACATGGCCCAACCCTCAAAGAAACATTTCTAAAATCTTGCAGGCGGCTAGTTATGGACCCGAGGGAGTGTTCAACTATGGATTTTATATTTTCCCTTTAAGTAAAGGGATAGAAAGAGACCGACCTATGAACAACAAACACAAATAGCACTTGCTGCTTCGGAGAGTGACTCACATCAATCTTGGGCAGCTACGTCCTTGAACTACACTGTGCCAGTTACTCCACCATTTAAGACTTTTATTTTGGATGTAAAATGCTGTGCAATACAGTCTTTAAAACTATCTCCACGGCAGGGTTTTAAACACTCCCATATCCAAGATCCCTGATTACAGAGCTGGGGGTTGTAGTAGGAGCGAAGGTTTGCAATGACTGAACACGTCTTTACAATAACTAGAGGTTTCCAATGGGGAATTCAAAGCATTCGGAAACTTAACAAGAACTAACAAGAATTAGAATAGATGAATGGCCTGTATCACAACTATGAGGCATTTACACATACCACACTAGTCGTGCTGTTTCCAGACTGAACAGCTACTACAAAGAATTAAAACTATATACCCATGTAACTACATCTTACATGATGCCATGTCATTCTAAAGGCACGCAAAGCGTCGTGGGAGTTGTAGTTCTACAACATCTGGGCACTCCTGCTCTAGACCATGTAGGTAACAGGAGAATGGATTCCCTTCTCCCGAGATAGTTTTTGGGGGGGAGGCGAGTGAGGCGGAGACCCGGTTGTTGTGTTCTGAGCCAAACACAATGCTTTCACAAAGGAAAGCACTGGATTGTCGGAGATTGTCAAGGAGGCAGAACGGGACAGGGCCGGCACAAGCTAAACACAGCCCTGGCCAATCAACACCTCTTCATAGAGATGTATTGAATCAATGCATCTCTATGACAAAAGTTCAGTGTCTCCATGCAGAGGGAGGAGACACTGAATGTCAGTCACTTTGTGCAGCACTGCCCCAGGCCAGTGAAGTTATCATTAGGCTCTAATGTAAACACTGCATTTTCTCTATAAAAAGGGGGGCGGAGGGGGGGGGGGTGTTTACAGCAAAAAGCCTGAAGGTAATGATTCTACACACCAGAACAAATTATTTAAGCCATGGTTGTTCTGGTGACTATAGTGTCCCTTTAATTCTGGCCATCTGTAGGAACAGCCTACTGCTAAAATGAATGGCAGCCATATTTTAATACTGGCCTGGTCCATTGGCGCCAAATGGAGTATTCTTCTGGTTTCTAACTCAGGAGTTTTTAATGCTGTGTAAGGGCTTTCGAAGCTATAGCAATTATCCCCGAGACCTCAAGGAGCCCAGAGCCAATATGCAGCATTCATCCCTTCGAGGGTCACACTGATCATTACAAGTACCTACCTGCCCTTTCTTATGTCCCCAACCCATGTCCAGTATGCTTCTCTGTATATTGCATGACTTATGACATATTATATGACATAGCTTTTCCTTTAATTAAGTGTTCTTAATATCTCACATATATATTATTCTTATTATAGCCAAATTTACCACCCTAACTACTCCCACAGTTTTTACACTACATAGACAGTAATATCCAGAAATGTGCAGATTGTTCCCGATCGGATTGCTATTACTTTGTGGAACGTTTCAGCGAATGGTTCACGAAATATCATTTTTGTGGCGAAATTGGTCCCATAGGAATGAATGGCAAAATGTTCAAATCTAGAGTGGGGGCTGGCAAAAGCTGAAAAATCAGGACATGATTTCTAAACTGCCACCACTCCCTCATTTTCAAGCCCACCTACACAAATCTTATATCAAAACGTTCAGCTATCCAGCCACCCCAACAGTTACTCAAGCCACTCCACCCAGTTACTCCGCCCACTTAAGTTGTGGACTACTGGTGGAGGCAAGAACACTTCACACAATTTCCCCAGAATATATATTATTTATAGTTTTGGTTATATTTAGTCCGGTTATCATTTTGTTGCAATAAAGCAGTTTGGATTTTCAGAATTTAGTTTAATGCCTCCTCAGTTGGGATCTGTCCATGTGGGTAGAACAGTGAGTCTCTACTCAGGATTCAGCAGGATAAGCCTCCGCAGGGATTGCTTGGGCCTGAAAGTCTCCAAGACCACTTGCAGATCTGGCGTTGGAGAGCAGCAGAGTCTGTAAGGCACTGACCTGGGGCGTGTGACCTCAGAACGCGAGCCTTTCTTCAAAGTATCATAAATCACATGAATATTACGCACAGGAGAGGACAGTTTACTAATGAGTGTATAAAGATATATTCTGGTAGCCCGCGTTGATTGTGTGGATTTATAATGATTCACATGTATAAACACACATTAAAGCCGGCCAGGGGATGGAAATGACAAATCCCAGTGACTATTTATCCCCAGGCACAAAGTAAAAACAGTACAAAAAAATCTAATTAAATAATGCCTGAGCACAATTCTTTTTTTTTTTTTTTCAATTCTTTATTTTTGCAGTGCATATGATTACAGTAATGCAATTTGGCCAAGCAAAGGTACACAGAAAGAAATGTAGAGCATTAGATCACAAGTGCTTGGCTTTTGCGAACAGCGCACTTTTCTTTTTTATAAAACAATCATGACAAACAGTTACATGTCAGTGGTGCGTGTTTGTGGGTAGGCATATGAGGGTTGTAGGATTTGACATGTGATTTGAAGTAATGTGCTTAGTGTAGCAGGAGGTTGGGGGCCTGTGTGACCCGATTGCCTCAGGAGGGTTCGTGTCGGTCAAACCGGTTTCTTTATGACCCCGGTTAGTGTGGGCGTCGTGCCCGTCTGTCAAAAGTGTCTAAACTTGTGCCGGGGCTTAATTTGTGTGCTAGTTACATGTGCTATGTTCAGGCAGTGGGTACCCCTAACCAAGGGGGCTGCGGGGGGGTGGGGGGAAGGTGAGTGAATTTATGGCGAACTGTCGCTCTGGTTTGCTGTTATTGCTATGTAAGAGCTGGTGTGCCGTCTCCCAGGTGAGCTGCCTATTGTTGTGCCGCCTTGACTATGGGCGTTTGTGCGCGGTGTTTAAAAATAGGAGGAGATACTATAACAAAAACTTATTGGAAGGGAAATAAAACGTTTTTTGCATATGATGAACTTGGTGTGGAAAACAATATTAGTGAACGTGATAGCCTCGGTCAGCTGGTACAGTTCAGGTCACGTGGGAGTCCGAGGTGCCTGCTCTTGGGGTGAATGCCTGAGCACAATTCTATTTCCATATAGTTATTGACAACAGCAGTAAATTAATAGATGTATATTGCAGTATACGGGGGTCACACAGCAGCTGAAACCCTCTTTTCAATATATCAGCCAGGGTTATAGGTAGTTGGTCTTTGTTTAAAAAATACATAAATTAATTAAAAAAGTATTTAAATAAGCTCTGTACCCCAACCAGCCTTCCCACATCCATTTAAAATGAGTATTTTATGAAGATAAAATCTTTATGAAATACTCACATTGACAACGGCTGGTGAAATTCCAACACAGTCAAAAGCTATACCGAGACTGAGTAGGAACCACTTTGTCCTAGTATTTTTCTTGCACTTGACAAAAGGTGGAGCTACCACCATCAGGTTTTGTCACTTCCCCCAGCCGTCACCAGTGGGTGAGGGGAAAATGTCTCAGTCTTTGAAGGACCCCGTCTCCCGCGGTAGAACAATGCTGACAATGTAAAAGGATGGTCAAGAAGAAGATGGCAATGGTTGCAAGGTACCATAACAACCTCAACTAAATAAAGTTGTTATGGTGCCAGGAGGCACCCAGGTGCACTTTTACTTCAAGGGGGCAAACCGTTCTTGGTCTTACGGTTTAACCCCAAAGTTTCCTTCTGGACCAATCTCAACTCCCACCCCAGGCAGCTCCCGGCATCTGAAATCTCGGTTTCAGGAAGAGCAGAGTGCACTCCCCATTCACAAAAACTTTTCCAAGCCAGTTTTGTTAATGGGGTGCCACTGATTGTCTGAGAGCGTCAGCTAACCGATCTCAGCCAATCAATGGCACCCCTGCCTGGTGACACTCTGTGCTTCCTGTAACTGAAAATTTAGAAGCCGATGCTGTCTGGAGGGGAGGTAGGGCCAGATTGCCACTGGAGGCAAATTTGGAGATAAACCTTTCAAGAACAGTTTAACCCCTTAAAGTAAGAGCAAGCCCAAGGTTTTCCTGGCATAACAACTTAATTTAAATAAAGTTGTTATGGTGCCTGTAGTATTCCTTTAAATAAATACATTTATAAAAAAAAAAAGCTTAATGGTCCTTGCACACACACACTCAAATCTGAGTGTCACTGGGTGCATACTTAAAGCCAAATGTCAAAACATAGAGAGTAAATAGTAACTGGCTTGCACTCACAGGTTTTTTGGAGTGATAAAAAGATTCCTTTATTGTAAATTCATTAAGACACTGATCGACGTTTCAGCCCCCGTCTGTGGCTTTCCTCAGGATCAATGCAACGTCTGCATGTTTGGTATTTCTACTAACAGGGATCATTTTAAATGTGGAGGGTTACTTTACATTTACAATGCACTTTGTGGCATAATCCTGAATGTGTCACCCCGAGGTCAGCAGTGGGACAGAGTTAGGATTTCTACACAAATACTACACATTCCAGTAACATCATTTGCAGATTAAAGAGAAGGAATAACAGGGTTTTTCCCCACAAAATGGGAAATTATGAATAATCTGGAATTTCACGTTTTAGACCGAAATGAGCTGATTGTAATGATTTGGCCAATTACCACAAATAACGTCCAGGTGTATTCACTGATATGAACTATCACATTATTACCAATTTAGTGAGAGGGGGAGGGGGGTGTCAATCTCTGGGCTTTCACCACATTTTTCAAATCTGAGGCACAGTCTCATTTTAATATCAAATATTTAACATAAAAACATATGTAAATGGAAGTTATCATGTATTACTTCAGGGAGAGCTAAACAAATGTTTTAAACCCGTCCAAAAACTCAAAGGTCTGTTCCTCTCACACACATTAAACACACAGGATTACATTAGCTCACCTGTTTAAACAATCCTCTGCCAGGCATGGTTTGGATGTAACACAGCCTTCATTTTGGCCCCCAGTCATTGTTTGCAGACAATGTCACCGTGATGCTTGCAGGAAGTCCTGTTTGCAGGTGGCCTCCACATAGGTACCAGTCCTGTTTGCAGGCGGCCTCCACATAGGTACCAGTCCTGTTTGCAGGCGGCCTCCACATAGGTACCAGTCCTGTTTGCAGGCGGCCTCCACATAGGTACCAGTCCTGTTTGCAGGCGGCCTCCACATAGGTACTGTGATGTAATTCCAGTAAAATACAAGTTTAGCAGGCTAAGATTGCCACAAGGCATATGTATGTATATGTGTTTGTAGTATCAGTTAGTTAATAACACGTAGCTAAGATACTGTCATCACTGTACTGACCAGGTGCAGGAATGTAAGAACTGGAATTACGCGTCCCTCTCCTTTGTATCAGATGAGCCACGTGGTTAGACCGGATGGATGAGTTTAGACTCTATTTATTAAATAGGTTAAGGGTATGTGTGGGTGTAGTTAATTGTGGGAGGAGCTACAGTGCTATATAAGGAATGTACTCTATGTATTCAGTACTCAGACTTTGCTGTATTTTGGTGACGCTAGTCCCTCTGAGTCCCGATCGGTGATCCAATAAAGAATCTCTTCCTTCCTGAAGAAACCTGTGTCCATCTCTCTGTGCTTGGCTTCCGTCAGTTTCTCCGGTATCATTTGGTGCATTGGCCGGGAAGCTCATCGTTCAACGGTAGCTGAGAGGCAGAGGCGTGAGACGGTCTATCTTTGCCCACGTTCTCTACGGCTGCACCCCTGAACTTCTGCGTGGACCTCCCTTCGTCTCGGCGCCACTGGTCTGTTGTCCAGGAGATCATCGGCCTCTACGTGAGAAGTGCTGGGGTGTCCCCGTCGATGAGTGTGAACTCAGGTTCAGGAACGAGGAGGTAAGATAACTGCTGTTTTAGACGGCAGGACCCGCTAGGGGTATACCGATTGTGCGGTAGGCCCAAAGGGGTTTTTGAATCTGTATCTGCCCCCTCTGTCGGAGGGAAGGAGCGAAGGCGCACCGCTCGATCGAACGCTCTTTAGTCAGACCGTTTGATTTGGTTAGTCAGGCGGGGTCCTGGTGTAAGATAGCCCTAGCCGGACACCGGTGTCTTGTCTAGACTAGCGTTCTAGGGTGTATATTACGTTCGCTAGGTCGGAGGGACCGGGAGACTAAGCGGCGCCTGTGTAAATTCGGTTCGCTAGTTCTCATCCTATCTGGGCTAAGTGGGAAGGCGTGTAAATTTGGAACCCACTAGACTTTTGATAGTACGACTAAGAGGCGCCTGTGTAAATTCGGATCTCTAGCTCGTTGTATAGTGCGACTAAGAGGCGCCTGTGTAAATTCGGTTCTCTAGCTCGCTATATATGTGGTGATTGGGCAGTGTGGCTAACCAAAACGGGTGTATATAGTTTTAGGTAGTCCATTCAAGGTACTGGCCAATAGTTTAGTTGGGAATTGTAAATGTGTTAAACGATTGTTTTAGTAAAGTGTATATCTTGTTAGATAGCGCGAGCTCAGCCGTCTAGCGAGAGTGTTGATAGTGTGTTGCTGTATTATAGTGCACGGTACCATAACCCTGTATATTTACTGACATTGTATAATAAGTACTAATCATTGTCGTCCATTGCATGTTTAACACCATAACCACTAATAATTGTATTGTGACCTTAACTTGTGCTTTGACCTATGCTAACCGTACTGTAACCGCTATTTGTAAAAGACGATGTTACTGGGTGTGTTATAGACGGGTAATTCGTATATAGAGAATTATAGCGTGGGTGACTGTGTAGTTACGCCAAAGGGCATAATATTGATTATATAGTGACTGGTGTAGCAGCTGTGTGTGTACGGGAATTCCCTGAGTGTTTATTGTTATTGTGTACGTTTCACTTGGTAACCGTACCACGTGGTGCTGTTGCCAGAGGAAACGGGTGTGACTGTTGAATAGTACGCGTGTATAGTATTCGTTGTCGACGACGTTCCATTGTTAAGTATGGGTGCGTCGCAGTCAACGATTCCGGATCCCTTAGGATGTATGGTTAAGAATTTTAAAAAGGGATTCAAAGTTTGTGATTTTGGGGTAAAGATGTCTCCTGTACGTTTGGTCACTTTGTGCACTAGGGAGTGGCCTACTTTGGTTGCGGCATGGCCGCCACGTGGCAGTTTGGATCCAACTCTGGTACAGCGCTTACACGTGGCTGTATCAGGTAGGCCTGAACTTTACGGCCAGTTTCCTTATATTGATTGTTGGAGACAGGCCGTAAATGACTCGCCAAAATGGCTCCGGACATGCCACGAGGAGCAGTGTCGCCTCATGGTAGCTAGGACTTGCTCGTCCACTAGGACTGGTGTTAGGCCCATTTTGGACACGCCCCCTGAGTCCGAGATCCCTTTGCCGCCCCCTTACTTTCCGGTAAGAGGAAGTGACGCAAATACAGGAAGTCCTGTAACCCTTCCCTCACTACCCTCATCCACTTCCGCTTCCTCCTCCAGTACAGGATCCACCCCCCCTCGTACTAAATCTCCCCTTCCGGAACCAGAACCCACCCCCATTAGAAACGAATATCCTGATTTGGCGCCACTTCAGACTTCCGGTCAAGCTTCATCTAGCTCGGCCCGAAGTGTTCTATTTACCACCTTTTCCCAAAACCAACCTCCCACATCCCCATACCCTATCTCTCCCCGACCGGAACCCATGACTGACGCCCCTCCACGTAGCCCCATACAGACCCGACAGTTGACCGGTGCCCAACAATTGAGACACTATCAGATGCCTCTTCGTCTGAATCCCGGGTCAGCCTATATTAATGCCGCAGGTCAAATGGCACAAGCTGACCCTGTCTTCGTATATGTTCCCTTCACTACAACCGATCTTTTAAACTGGAAGACCCACAATTCCTCGTATACTGAGAAACCACAAGCCATGACTGATCTGTTCACCTCAATAGTACAGACGCATAATCCGACATGGGCTGATTGCCAGCAGTTACTAATGACTTTATTTAACAATGAGGAAAGGACAAGAATAAATCAAGCAGCCATTAAAGCATTAGAAGATAGAGCCCGTGCTTTGAATCAAGCTAATCCAGCAGCATGGGCCGCAACACATTATCCCAACACTGATCCCGATTGGAACGTAAATGGTGCTGATATGGTTCAACTCAGAGCCTATAGAGACGCTATAATTGCTGGCATGAAAGCCGGAGGAAAGAAAGCCATTAACATGTCGAAGACAGTTGAGGTGATCCAGAAAAGCGATGAAGCGCCCAGTGTCTTTTATGACCGATTATTGGAGGCGTACCGCTTGTACACCCCCTTTAATCCGGAAGACGCAGACAATTCCCGAATGGTTAACTCCGCCTTTGTCAGCCAAGCATACGGAGATATTAAGCGCAAGCTACAAAAGTTAGAAGGGTTTGCAGGTATGTCAATCTCCCAACTAATGGAGGTAGCTAATAAGGTCTATATGAATAGGGAAACAGAAAGCAAGAAAGAGGAGGAGCGCAAGATGCGTAAAAAGGCTGATATGCTAGCGGTAGCGATCGCAGGCGTAGATAAACGGGGCCCAGATAGAGGCAATAATAGATGGAGTAGGGAGCCTTTGAGTAGGGATCAGTGTGCGTATTGCAAGGAAGAAGGGCATTGGAGGAACGAATGTCCGCAAAGAGAGCAGTACGAGAGAGACCAACCCAGGGCAGGCTACGGAAACTTTAGAGGCAGAGCGAGAGGTAGAGGAGGCCCCGGAGGGAGTAATGGGTATAGAGGGAGTAATGGGAACAGAGGAAGTGTTAGGGAAGATAGGTATATTCCAGCAGCGCAAAGGTCCCGCGATAGAGAAGGTAGGGACTTCGTAGGATTGGCTGACACGGTCATGGAGGACTATTGATACCGACCGGGCTCCATCCCCCTTGGTCGAGCGGAGCCTATGGTCGATGTATCAATAGGGGGGAAAAGGAGTGCGTTCATGATCGACACTGGTGCTGAACATTCAGTGGTGACTAATCTGGTTGCTCCTCCATCTGGAAGGACTATTACTGTGATAGGAGCAACTGGAAGAAGTGCTGAAAGACCGGTTCTTAAAAGTCGACTCTGTACATTGGGAGGCCACGTAGTAAAACACCAATTCCTTTATATGCCTGAATGTCCAGTCCAATTGCTGGGACGTGATATGCTATCCAAATTACAAGCGCAGATTACGTTCCTACCAGATGGAACAACATCTTTAAAGTTTAATGGACCTTCAGGTATTATGACTTTATCCGTACCAAAGGAAGAAGAGTGGCGACTTTATACAGTGTTGACTAGCCAAAACCCTAGGAGTGATGAGACATTGTTTAACATACCAGGAGTTTGGGCAGAGAACAACCCACCAGGACTGGCCCGCAATATTCCACCAATAAAAATTGAACTGAAACATGGGGTTTATCCAGTGAGCCTAAGACAATATCACATTCCGCAGAAGGCTAAGAAGAACATCCAATCCTATCTGGATAAGTTCATACGGTATGGTATCCTAAAATTCTGTACTTCCCCCTGGAACACCCCATTGCTGCCTGTTCAAAAGCCCGGTACAGATGAGTATCGACCTGTACAGGACTTAAGAGCAGTCAATGATGCGGTTGTTGGCATACATCCAGTTGTACCCAATCCATATAACCTGCTTGCTTTAATTCCGGGCGGGGCTACTTACTTCACAGTCTTAGATCTCAAAGATGCCTTCTTTTGCCTCCGAATTGCCGCAGAAAGTCAATGTATTTTCGCTTTCCAGTGGGAGAACGCTGTAACGGGCTCAAAACGCCAAATGACTTGGACAAGACTGCCCCAAGGGTTTAAAAATTCACCTACCCTATTTGGTTCAGCCCTAAGTCAAGATCTATTGGATTTCGAGTCCATCCCAGGAGAGTGTGTATTGTTACAGTATGTAGATGACTTGTTGATAGCAGCAGTTACAAAAGAAATCTGTCAGCAAGCAACGCACGATCTACTACACATTCTCTGGAAGGCAGGATACAAGGTGTCTAGAAAGAAGGCTCAGTTGTGTTTGCCAACTGTCAAGTATCTAGGATTCCATATCTCTGAAGGTCAAAGAATTATGGGGCCAGAGAGAAAAGAAGCTGTCTGCCAAATACCAATACCCAAGAATAGAAGACAAGTGCGAGAATTCTTGGGGGCAGCAGGCTTCTGTAGGATATGGATTCCCAGTTATGCGATACTAGCAAAACCTCTGTACGCAGCTATCAAAGGTACAGAGCACGACCCCTTCTTATGGACCCAAGAACAGCAAACGGCATTTGAAGATGTGAAGAAGGCTTTGATGAGTGCCCCAGCATTAGGTCTACCTGATCACACACGACCATTCTACCTGTATGTACACGAGCAAAGAAGAATGGCTGTGGGAGTATTGACACAGTACTTGGGATCATGGCAAAGACCTGTTGCCTACATGTCTAAGCAACTGGATGCAGTGGCCAGCGGACTTCCACCTTGTCTAAGAGCCGTAGCTGCAGCCGCCCTGCTAGTAGCTGAAGCCGATAAACTCACTCTGGGTCAAGAACTTTATGTACGAGTCCCACATGCAGTACAGACGTTGTTGGATTACAAAGGAAATCATTGGTTTAGTAACAGCCGTATGACCAAGTATCAAGCAATGTTGTGTGAAAACCCAAGAGTGCATTTAGAGACTGTAAACACCTTAAATCCAGCTACCCTTTTGCCACAACCTACTGAAAGTCAACATGATTGTTTGGAAGTAATGGATGAAGTATTCTCAAGTAGACCAGATCTTCGTGATTTTCCCATCCAGAACCCCGATGTTCAATATTACACCGACGGCAGTAGTTATGTGAAAGAAGGGATCCGCTATGCAGGATATGCAGTGACAACAATAGACAAGGTGATAGAAGCTCGGCCACTGGCGAAAGGAACATCAGCACAAAAGGCAGAATTAATAGCACTAACACGAGCGTTACAATTGGCTGAAGGTTTAAGAGTAAATATCTATACGGACTCTAAGTATGCGTTTTTAACCACTCATGCCCACGGAGCTTTGTATAAAGAAAGAGGACTACTGAATTCAGAAGGCAAAGAAATCAAGTACGCAGCCGAAATCCTACAACTATTGGAAGCAGTGTGGGAGCCGAAAGAAGTCGGTATCATACATTGTCGAGCGCATCTGAGAGGAGATGGTGATGTAACCAAAGGAAATCGGATGGCAGATAGTGCAGCTAAGCGTGCTGCTGAATCAGGAAGACAGGAGTATGTAGGGCATATAGCTGCTCTTATACCAACTCCACTGTCCCAATGGACTCCAGTTTATACAGCTCAAGAAGAGGAGTGGTTAAAGACTGAACCGGGAAAGTATCTGGAGAACAAGTGGTATCAGCTAGAAGATGGAAGAATAGTTATACCAGCATCACTAGCAGTAGAAATTGTCCAAAACTATCACAACGGGACACATTCTGGGAGAGACAGTACTGAAGAATCTCTTAGAAAACATTTCTACATACCAAGATTGTCCAACTTGACTCAGGCCATTGTACGCAGATGTGTAACGTGTGCTAAGAATAATGCAAGACAAGGACCAGTAAAGCCACCAGGAGTTCAGTTTATGGGGGGACTCCCCATGTCCGATCTACAAATAGACTTTACAGTGATGCCTAAGTCGGGTGGACATCGTTACCTGCTGGTAATTGTGTGCACCTATTCAGGCTGGGTAGAAGCATGTCCTACTCGTACAGAGAAAGCAGGAGAAGTTGTGAGATTCCTGCTACGAGAAATAATACCCCGATATGGACTACCCTGTTCTATAGGATCGGACAATGGTCCAGCTTTTGTTCATCAGTGCCTACAACAACTGACTCATATGCTTGGTATAAAGTGGAGGCTTCATACTGCATATAGACCCCAGAGTTCTGGTAAGGTAGAGAGAATGAATAGAACTATAAAGAACCAGTTGGCTAAAATGTGTCAGGAAACCCAACTTAAGTGGAACGTTCTCTTACCTATAGCCTTATTGCGAATCCGCAGTACCCCTACCAGAAGGATGGGCCTCTCTCCTTTTGAAATCATGTATGGGCGACCACCTCCCGTACTTGGTAACTTAAGGGGGGACTTGAGTCAGTTGGGAGAAGGAATTACTCGGCAGCAGGTTGTAGAGTTGGGTAAGACTATGGAGGAGGTACAGAAATGGGTACAAGATAGATTACCTGTGAATATTTATCCCCCTGTTCATAGTTATCATCCAGGAGATCAAGTGTGGATTAAAGAGTGGAATAATGTACCGTTAGGGCCCAAGTGGAGAGGTCCTTATGTTGTTCTTTTGTCTACCCCTACAGCGATAAAAGTAGCCGAAGTAACTCCGTGGATACATCACTCCAGGGTTAAACCAGCAGCAGTCGATTCTTGGCAAGTTACAGCAGATCCAGAGAATCCCTGCAAGATCCGGTTAAAACGCACTACTCAGTCGGAGTAACGAGGAATTATTGTGGATTACAAATTTTATTGTTACAGGTGTGAGTGAGAAGGCCATAATAAAGCCTGTCCGCTTACCATCACATAGTGTATAAGCCAGGAAAGTCTCGAAGGGACACCTGTGAAGATGAGCAGAACTCCATTCCCTGCAGCCCTCACATCCTGGAAGCTGAGGTTCCATCGCACGGACGAAGACTGAGGATGACGGCGAAAGATGTGCTTTTGATTGTGTTTATTTATATGTGTTTTTATATTCAGGAAGGTAGAGGTACCGACACTCCTAGCTGTGAGGTATGCATTAAGACTACGAGAACAGGTAACCATATTTCCCAAACCCTAATTTGGCATTCACAATACGAATGTAAAGGAGAGGTATCAAGATGTAGATACCTAAATATAGACTATAGTGTGTGCCATTTAGGAGTAGGAGAACCTAAGTGCTTCAGTCCAGAGTATCAACCTCGTACAATTTGGTTGACTCTCAGGAATGGAGATCCTCAGGGGACCCTAATTAATAAGACGGTGTTAGAATCCGTACATTCTTCGGGTGTTCTGCTATTTGATGCATGTAAGGCGATATCAAGTGGTAGAAAACCGTGGAATGTATGTGGGGATCTTAGATGGGAGAGGACGTATGGGTCTAATGATAAATATATTTGTCCCAGTAGTAAAAATAAATATGTGAGTCCTAGATGCCCAAATAAAGACTATAACTTTTGTCCATATTGGTCTTGTGTGGGGTGGGCGACTTGGGGACAGACAGTAGATAAAGACATGATAGTGACTAAGTTGCCGACTAGCCCTTATTGTAAGTCTATGGAATGCAACCCAGTCCATATACTTATTAATAACCCCGACAAGTTCCTAGATAAGTATGGAAATTTATTTGGGTTTCAGATATACGGGACGGGTTTAGATCCTGGGACATTATTGTTTATAGGAATAGAGACTGATACGGTATCCTCCCAGACTCATCAAGTATACCATTCCTTTTATGAAGAGATGAGTATAGATAATAAGATCCCCCATAACGCTAAAAACCTGTTCATTGACCTAGCTGAAAGTATTGCCGGTAGTCTTAATGTTACCAACTGCTATGTGTGTGGAGGTACTAACATGGGAGACCAATGGCCTTGGGAAGCAAAGGAGGTAATGTCCGGTTCTGAGGCAGTTGACCAACTAATATCTACACAAGCCGATTATCATTTGAGTGTTAGAGGTAAATCTGAGTGGAGATTAAAGACCTCCATCATAGGTTATGTTTGCATAGCAAGGAAAGGAATAATGTATAATACTTCTGTAGGAGAATTAACTTGTCTAGGGCAAAAAGCTTATGATGATGATACAAAGAATACAACTTGGTGGTCGGCTTCAAATGTCTCAGAACCATCTAACCCGTTTGCTAGATATGCCAATTTAAAGGATGTGTGGTTTGATCTATCCATCACATCTACCTGGAGAGCCCCAGCAAATTTGTACTGGATCTGTGGTAAGAAAGCCTATTCGGAGTTGCCACAGGACTGGGAAGGGGCATGTGTGTTGGGTATGCTCAAACCATCCTTCTTCTTGTTACCGATTGAAACAGGTGAGACTTTAGGTGTTAAAGTGTATGATGTGAATCATAGGAAGAAAAGGGGACCCATAGAGATAGGCGCCTGGGAAGATGATGAATGGCCTCCCCAGCGTATTATAGATTACTATGGGCCAGCCACGTGGGCTGAGGATGGTACCTTTGGTTATAGAACCCCTATTTATATGCTCAACCGTATTATAAGATTACAGGCGGTGGTTGAGATTATCACAAATGAGACATCACAAGCGCTCAATCTTCTAGCGAAGCATAACACCAGGATGAAGACAGCAGTCTACCAAAATAGATTAGCCTTGGATTACCTTTTGGCAGTAGAGGGAGGTGTATGTGGGAAGTTTAACCTAAGTAATTGCTGTCTTCAAATAGATGACGAAGGGCAAGCAATAGCTGAGCTTACTAGCCATATGGTTAAACTAGCGCATGTGCCTACTCAGGTATGGAAAGGGTACAATCCAAGTAGTTGGTTTGGTAGCTGGTATGAGTGGTTTGGAGGGCTTAAGGCAGTGGTAGGTGGAGTCCTACTGATTTTACTGTTGTGTCTACTCCTACCGTGTCTTATACCCTTAGTAGTTAGGTCTGTGCAAAGCCTGATAGGAAGTATAGCAGAGAGGAAGGCTGCTGCACAGATAATGGCGATATATAAGTATAAGGCTCTAGATCAAGGAGAACCAATGCAGGAAGATGAGTGTTAAAAGATTCACATCATAAGATAAGTCTGGTCTGGTTCATGGTAACCTGAGGTATATGCAAACCAAGGTTAAGTGATGCCTCAAGTAATTGTGAAATATCAGAGGCATCAAAGGGGGGAATGTGATGTAATTCCAGTAAAATACAAGTTTAGCAGGCTAAGATTGCCACAAGGCATATGTATGTATATGTGTTTGTAGTATCAGTTAGTTAATAACACGTAGCTAAGATACTGTCATCACTGTACTGACCAGGTGCAGGAATGTAAGAACTGGAATTACGCGTCCCTCTCCTTTGTATCAGATGAGCCACGTGGTTAGACCGGATGGATGAGTTTAGACTCTATTTATTAAATAGGTTAAGGGTATGTGTGGGTGTAGTTAATTGTGGGAGGAGCTACAGTGCTATATAAGGAATGTACTCTATGTATTCAGTACTCAGACTTTGCTGTATTTTGGTGACGCTAGTCCCTCTGAGTCCCGATCGGTGATCCAATAAAGAATCTCTTCCTTCCTGAAGAAACCTGTGTCCATCTCTCTGTGCTTGGCTTCCGTCAGTTTCTCCGGTATCAGTACCAGTCCTGTTTGCAGGCGGCCTCCACATAGGTACCAGTCCTGTTTGCAGGCGGCCTCCACATAGGTACCAGTCCTGTTTGCAGGCGGCCTCCACATAGGTACCAGTCCTGTTTGCAGGCGGCCTCCACATAGGTACCAGTCCTGTTTGCAGGCGGCCTCCACATAGGTACCAGTCCTGTTTGCAGGCGGCCTCCACATAGGTACCAGTCCTGTTTGCAGGCGGCCTCCACATAGGTACCAGTCCTGTTTGCAGGCGGCCTCCACATAGGTACCAGTCCTGTTTGCAGGCGGCCTCCACATAGGTACCAGTCCTGTTTGCAGGCGGCCTCCACATAGGTACCAGTCCTGTTTGCAGGCGGCCTCCACATAGGTACCAGTCCTGTTTGCAGGCGGCCTCCACATAGGTACCAGTCCTGTTTGCAGGCGGCCTCCACATAGGTACCAGTCCTGTTTGCAGGCGGCCTCCACATAGGTACCAGTCCTGTTTGCAGGCGGCCTCCACATAGGTACCAGTCCTGTTTGCAGGCGGCCTCCACATAGGTACCAGTCCTGTTTGCAGGCGGCCTCCACATAGGTACCAGTCCTGTTTGCAGGCGGCCTTCACATAGGTACCAGTCCTGTTTGCAGGCGGCCTTCACATAGGTACCAGTCCTGTTTGCAGGCGGCCTTCACATAGGTACCAGTCCTGTTTGCAGGCGGCCTTCACATAGGTACCAGTCCTGTTTGCAGGCGGCCTCCAGATAGGTACCAGTCCTGTTTGCAGGCGGCCTCCAGATAGGTACCAGTCCTGTTTGCAGGCGGCCTCCAGATAGGTACCAGTCCTGTTTGCAGGCGGCCTCCAGATAGGTACCAGTCCTGTTTGCAGGCGGCCTCCAGATAGGTACCAGTCCTGTTTGCAGGCGGCCTCCAGATAGGTACCAGTCCTGTTTGCAGGCGGCCTCCAGATAGGTACCAGTCCTGTTTGTAGGCGGCCTCCGGACAGGTCCCAGTCCTTTGGCAAGTAGTTTCTAATGAGTTGCCAGCTCTGTTTATGGGCAGCCTCCTGTATTCCAGACAGCCTCCATTTAGATACCAATACTGTATACAAGGGGCGTTGAACGGAGTCCCAGTCCTGTTTACAAGCACCATGGAGTCTGGCAACAGTACAAGCCGCATTAGAATGTTTGCCTTATAAGCAGCCAGTCTCCTTGTTGTGCATTTCCCTACAGGAGACATTGTTGCAGTTTAAAACAATACAGTGCCCTTCTTAACGGGACTGGCATGGTAACCCTGTATTACTACACCCATTAGCAGCTTGCTGTCCTGCCAGGCCCTCTGCACATCACGTGACCTGGATGTTCTACTCAGCTGAAGCCTATTACTGCCTGCAGACCCATTACAGGCTGAGAGTTAACTCATTATTAACCCAGCACCTAGCACTCACAGCCAGCTCTCAGCAGGCCAATTAGCATTGTGAACAAATTGGCCACTGAGCCAGGGAGAGGCATGTATTGGGAATTCCAACTCCCATTATCCTTAGCCTTCACAGAGTAGTGTGTGTCAGAGTCTCCTTCTCTGTGGCTGTAGAGTACTATTATAATTTTAATGCCATTAAAGACAACACTGAACAGGAAACTGAAAGGTTTGTCAAACATGTTTAATTTGGAAACATTGCCTATGGTTATAGAACAGTTTTAGGTTAGTTTAGAGTGAATTTGCCATCCACCCTACTACTGTAAGTTCACCTCCAGGTATGTATAGATAGTAAAATTGAAATGATGAGGAAATGCAGAGAATATCCAGGATTAATCGCCAGATAGTAAATCGTCCGGAACTGAACTCCAAATGGCAAAATTTAGGTGGAAATAGCCGAACTCTGATTATGGCTCCAAACCATTAATTTTTTTCCATGACACAATTTGGATTTCCATTTTCACGCTGTAAACTTTACTCTTTGCTGTAATTTGTTAATCCTGAAATGGGGGGTACAACACCCCTCCTCCAGCGGCAGGGCCCGACTCAGAGCTCAGGGGGTGCTATGTCACCAATGGCACAGAAGTAAAAGCTATGGAAGTCTAAAAACGCATCAATAAATATTTTTACGCCCAAACATTGCTAGAAACGTGGCCGACATAATGTACAGATTAGATTGTGTTCTGGGTAATGTGACACAATGTCATATTGTCTGCATATAATCAGAGACAAAGAACCACACCACCAACAATCAATTGGCATTGACCTTTACTCCTAAATCAAAGTGGACCAATGTTTTCAACTCCGAGATGGGATTTATATCTACTGTAATTTCATATTGGGGAAGGTGCCCTTTATATGGTTACTGCAACCAAAAACCCCAGTGTTTTCATAAAATCACTGTTTTTGGTTAAAGTAACCCTTGCACTGCTGGTTCGCCCCCTCCCACAACTTAAAAACAAAAATTTAAAAAAATTAAACACCTAAATCAGCTTACTCTCCAGTTCAGAAGCCAAGTTCTCCCTCAGCCCAGACTTTGTTCTCTGAAGGGAATTTTTCTTGCTGAAGGTAGAGGGGGGTCAAGGAGGACAAGGTGGCATGGAGGGGGGGAGGTGGGTCATCATTGACTGTCTAGTGACAGCGTGCAGTAAATGATTCACAAGATTAACATTAGTCAACAGCTACTAGGTCACTATCGCATAACTAAAGTGAAAATTGTTGGCAATTTAAAGTGATTTCAAAGTGAATTTTAAATTTAAGGGCAAAGCGGAAACATTCTCCAAATCCGCTATGCTTCCAATTAGTCTATTTCGGCCTTTAATTTTAAATTCATTTTAAATTCACTTTATTTATTTTTTACCAACACCTCTATGATGACCCTTTAATTAGGGACTGTTATAAATGACTGCAGTAATTTCTCCAGACCTGATCCAGGATACGGTCTATACCTCGCATAAAGCACAATATACTGGTACTATGTATCCTGCATTCACAGCGCCGGGCAATCTGTCCCCACAGCTCTCTGCAGAGAGATTTAGCAATCAATGTTAATGTCCCATATCCCTAAATATTTATCCAATTCTTGCATTGCTTTAGGAAGCTTCGCTATTAGCAGTGAGTCGTGTTCAATACATATAAAACGAGACATTTAACCTCAGGTCGGCTTTCAGGGTTCAATGCGTCTAAACTAGATTACGATATAACCATTTCTATCACTTCACAATTTCTTTCTGAAATACATTTACGGCGAGCTTGAAGATCGATCGACCTTTAGCTTATTCAATTTAGGAATGTGCTGGTCTCTAACACAATAATGTAATACACCACGCTCTGAAATGTCTATGTTGAATAAAGCCGTTTTAAACCAATAATGTAATACACCACAAACCGCATAATATAACGTGTCACTGACTCTACTGTCCACTCGAGAGGAAGAGCAAATTCATTCTCATTATGTGATAAGTGACTTACCTGTCATTAACCTACCTCTCCTTCCATCCCCCACGCAAAAGGTACAAAAACCATGTACGTGGTTTAGATGGCTGGTCTCCATTGCAAAACAAATGTATTTCCTAACTTTCAGGTTTACGTGTTTTTTTTAAAGGAACACTATAGTCACCTAAATTACTTTAGCTAAATAAAGCTGTTTTAGTGTATAGATCACTCCCCTGCAATTTCACTGCTCAATTCACTGTCCTTTAGGAGTTAAATCACTTTGTTTCTGTTTATGCAGCCCTAGCCACACCTCCCCTGGCTATGATTGACAGAGCCTGCATGAAAAAAAAACTGGTTTCACTTTCAAACAGATGAAATAATTGTATCTCAATCTCTAAATTTAACTTTCATCACATACAGGAGGCTCTTGCAGGGTCTAGCAAGCTATTAACATAGCAGGGGATAAGAAAATCTTAATTAAACAGAACTTGCAAAAAAGAAAGCCTAAATAGGGCTCTCTTTACAGGAAGTGTTTATGGAAGGCTGTGCAAGTCACATGCAGGGAGGTGTGACTAGGGTTCATAAACAAAGGGATTTAACTCCTAAATGGCAGAGGATTGAGCAGTGAGGCTGCAGGGGCATGTTCTATGCACCAAAACTGCTTCATTGAGCTAAAGTTGTTCAGGTGACTATAGTGTCCCTTTAAGTAAAAAGCAAAGAAAGTGGAACAAAACCACCCATTGAATATAACCTGGGGAAACATACCAGGATAATAAGATCAATGGAGATCTGTAATAATATTAAACATTACACAGCGTAATACAGTAACAATAAAAAACGAGTGAATGGTGTTTGGTATTGAACTCACAAACAGAAGATGAAAACAGGCTTTTCGCCCCACCAGGGGTTAAAACGAATCAGAGAGCTGGTAGATCTCAGTATTGGAAATCCTCATAAATCCCTTAGGTAAAGGAAAGAGAGCCATACATGGTGACGTAGAGTTAGAATAAAAAAAAGATTTGTTTAGATTGCACTTACAAGCAGGCAGACAATCTGGGCATGTCTCCTCCCCACACAACGTGGAACCAGGTAGCAGCGTAGTGGATCTTGTTGTGCCAAAATACAGCAATAAAAACAGAAACAAATATACTATAAAACAAATAGAATCCAAGTTCTTACCTTGGACTCTATAAGGTTATATTCAATTTTATACGTGTACTCGGTGGTTTTGTTCCACTTTCTTTGCTTTTTACTTATTAGTTGGGTGTCTGTGAGGTACACCTAGGAACACTTAGTTTTCACGTATATCCAATTTCTTTCTTTAGTGTGTATATATTTTCTGCCTGTTACGTTTTTTTTTAAATCTGTAAATATTGCTACATATATTTCTCAGCGACTCGGAATTGTAAATGTGGCTTTATACCCTATTCCCTCTAGGTTGTAAGCTTGTTTGAGCTGCGTCCTCTTATTCCTATCAAAATGAGTACGTTTATCTCATTTGTTAGAGGATCACTATAGGGTCAGGAACAAAAACCTGAATTCCTGACCCTATAGTGTTAAAACCCCATTTAGGTGGCTTACTCCCCCTTATCCCCTTATTTCCAGCTCCATGCGGGTCCTGCCCCCGATCCACCTCTGAAAAAGTTTGAGCTACATATTGCAATAATAATTTGCATGGTTTTAGTAACTATATTGATGATCTGTTCCTTGTGTTACCAGAATAATCCATGTTTTGACTTACGTACTCAGGAACTTTTTAATGTGAGTACTTGGCAAATTCCCGATTCACTGAGAAACTCGGGAGTGTTTCAGATGAACGTCTTCTCATTAACACTGCTCTGGGGAACCTACTGCTACCATGATTTCAATTTGTTTTATTTCCTTGTAGCCATATGACTCTTCATTGACCTAGGTAGGATCCATGGGGAAGGATCTTGAGATGAACGTCCCACCCTAGCTGGTTCCACCTTACCAGAGGTCGAAACAAAGGTTATTCTCTGGACGTTACATTGATTGATGAGCACAATCCCAACTGACCCTTCAGCAAGCACACTCTTTTTTAACAAAATTAAATACTTGTATCACACCTGTCCTGGATTTTTAGCTGGTCAGTAACCCGCTCTGCACACTGATAGCTTTATAGCACACAGAAAGACTTTTCGTATGGTTCATTCCTTTCATAAATGTTTTTCCTTGTCATTTTGTCTGAAATTGATTCACATACCTCTGCTAAAACATGTTATCAAACTCCTTTGCGATCAGAATTAGGTGTAATTTGCTATATACCCTTGTAACGTCAATGGTCAATGGCCAAAAACAGAACATACAGACATGTTGGAGAGAGAATAACTTTATTTGGATATTTCCTCTTAAGACACAGATACGAGAAGCATGCAAGACCTTACAGAAGCACCAAGACATAGTATAAGCGGTGCCCAGCTGGGCCATCCTACTCACTATAGAACAGTACAGGTGCTGAAGGCTTGGTACCTGCACATGCATTAAACAATAGAACGATACCATAGACACAGAGAGTGATGTCCATCCCATTCTCAACCACATTCTGTCAGAGGAATACCAATAGATACAACCTTACTGAAGCTATTCAAATAGAATAAATAAATAAAAACGGGCGTAAACTGCCACGTAACGTCGTCTCCAGTGGTCATACACCATCCTTGCTGGTTTATACATCTTACTATATATAATATTAGGATCTATAGGGGAGTTGGTTATATATTGCCCCTTTTAGTTTACAGAGAAAGATGTTACCAGAAACAGACTATCATATCTTTAGTGGTTTTTTTGGCATGAAATATGGATCAAAGCCTGCTCTTTGTATTCAAAAGACTCATAGCGTCTGGGATTGTCACCATATCTCAAGCAGCCTATGCATGTTCTCCTACAGAGATAGCTATAGATACATTTTTAGGGACTTACCATTAATATGAAACTCTTATGCCGTTTGTTGCTGTTCATTCACACACCTCATATCTGAAAATTGATCTAAAATACAGATCACATCCCTCCAGCTGAATATTGGTGGTCAAACAAGCACATCTATACCCTCTCTTACTTCTGTTATTGTACTGATTATACTGACAGAATTTAATTAAAAAAAAAAAACAAGTGCAGCCCCACACTGATCCATAACGATGACTATGTAGATAACAATGTTTTTCATTTTTTAATGAGCCAATATGTGCTTTGTAAATCCGATATCTAAGCAACCTTTGAACACTCACGTTCTTAGAGAGAAAGAAAAAGCCAAATGAAACTTTAATGAAGTGTGATATTTGCCTAACAAAAGACACTCCAGACTGCATTTTACATGAAATATCACAAAGCTACAATAGATAAATGTCTTCTTTATGAGCCAAACATCAAAATGAGCATGTGTGATGTCTGAATGCTTTGTAGACTTGTGATCACAAAATTCCTTGTACAGCAGAGTAAGAAGAGCGATTCTGTAGACTCGATTCAGTCTTTGCTGCATGGGGACTGTAATTTATTGACAAAAAACGGCCTTGGTTATCAACCTCCACGAAGCACTGCTGAGATCCGCACAGCTTTTCTCATCCTTCATGGTCTCAGCAAATGTCTGTTCTACGTGATAAATGATACCTGGAGTCCTGCTCTCCTCTCTCACCTTACCTGGTGGGTTACATTCAGACTCACGTTAGGAGAGCAAACTTAAAGAACTTTTCAGGATATTGGCAGGCCAACGGCAATGACCAACAAAGGTCACAGACCAACAATATTCTTTACTGCAGATGTTTTCACCAGGCAAGCTTGTGTTTATTTTATTCCATTAGTACCATTAGTGCCATAAAATACAGTGAGATTAGTTCCCCAGCACCAAATGTGTCCACCATGTATTTAGGATCTGCAAGGACTGAATGAAACCATCGCCCAAATGCGAGTGAGCTTCCTTCCACTGAAGGAGAAGGAATTCTACAGAACAATTTGTTGCTGTATCGTGATTGTAGATGGTTCTTCAGAAGAGCGGCAGTGTCTCCTGCCTGGAACATGAGATGGTGTGGAGCGTCTAGTGAGCTGCGACTATTTCGTTCTTTCAGAGGATGGGTGAAAAAGTCAAGGAGGCATGTAGGAGGTGGGAATGGGGATAAAGGCAAAGCAAGGCTCATTGGGGGGAATTGAGCGCAGAGTCTGGGGAATCTACCTTTGGGCAACGAGGCGGAAAAACCTTGTAGCTGTAATACTCTACCACCTGCTTGGGGACCTCGGCAAGGACACACTTTGCTAAGGCAGCAGGAGAGGCCTGAAACGTAGAAAAAATAAAAAAGGGTTAAATGATTGCAAGCACCCAACACAATCTCTATCACAATAGGGTGAGCAGGGAACAAAAACATTGTTATAATGAGGGAGAAGATAGGTTTACTTACCTCAAGCTGTCCCACGTGGTCATAGCCATATTGTTCGCCTCTGCTTCGTTTGCGTGAACCATGTCATAGCTGTGCTCTTGCACATGCAATAGAGTACCACATTGAGGTCTACGGAGGATCTCGCGGGACCGCTTGAGTCTCCATAGATGACTTCACACAATGAGTGAGACGACGCCTGAATCTCAAAGTCCTCACATGTGACAGCTGCATTTTGTCAACCTCCGTTTTTTTTTCCATAAAACAATTATATTACCTTATATTATCTGTGGATTACGTTAGAATTTTAATGAAATTCCAACGCAGTCAGAATCAGTATTTCATAAAGATTTTATCTTTATTAAATACTGAGAAATGACAGAACCAATTTTACTTTAAAACGGACACGTCATGCTTTGCACATTGGTGGCTTTTCTTCTGTCTTTTCCTTCGATTGCACCAAAATAATCAATCTTTCTGACATTTTTATTCATCGTTCAGATTGGTTTCTCCTGAATTTACTACTGATTACATTCACAAAATGATAAGATTAATGGGTATATTACTAGGGGAAAACAGTGATTTGACAGTTTGAGGGATTATTTACCCACTGAACAAAAAGTAAGAACGTGAAAGTGGTCTCAGAAAATCCCCCACTCTGAAAATGCTGAAACAATTATTGGAGAGAAAAGGAGCACTTTTGTTTCTCTTTTTTCATACACTCGAAATGACAACTTTGTGAAACAAAATAAAAAAAAACAAAGAACAAAAAAAAAACAGGAAAAACAAAATGACAGACAATGCACGGCAATTCATATTTTGGAGCAGATTAAGGAATTGAAAAGGTGCACGTAGGCCACCAAAGGGTTACACGACAAAAAGGTTAAGGACTCCAAAAATATGGAGCCTCTCTATCACTCTTTTAGTTCTAATACTGTCTAAAGCTTAACCTAAACTTGTTTCGTTTTGTTTGTTATGTAACTGTTGAAAAACCTGACAGAACAGGCTCGCACAAAAGAAACCTATTGTTCCATTACCATATAACAATCCTCTCTCTATCCTTCTGTATAAGTATGTACTGCTGGGATGTTAGAACTTTGGCTTTTGCATAAGCCCATGAGCTACTCCTACGCAACATTTATGTGCCTGTAATTTCTGTAATTTGAAAATAAAGAATGACAAAAAAAAAAAAGGTGCACATAGGAAACGCACCAGAAAGATTTTATTGTAAGAATATTCCTGCTCGGCTTAATTTAAATAATCTCAAAGGACACTGGAGGCACCAATACAGCTTTAATGCATCTGGTTTTGGCCTCAATAATAAGCTGTATTTTTTGCCTGCTTAACTCTTTATAGTTTTTGTACAACATAAACAAATGGTTTGCAGCATGTTGCACCATAAGCCGGCCACATTAGCCACACCAGAAAGACTTCCTGATCAAATGTATGCATGCAGTCTAATGTAGGTTGTATGTTGTTCAGATCATTCAGTACTGTCATTGGCTGAGCTGTGTGCATACCTTTTGATAAGGATGTCTTTTTCTGGAGCATGGTTAAAAAGTCAGGCATTTAAAGTGCAGTATTCTGCAAAACATTTTTCTTTTTTTAAATGCAAAAACTTGAAAGATTTGAGCGTGCAAAAAAATACAGCACATAAATGAGGACAAAACGTATAAAATGCATTGAAGTAGTATTGTAGCCCGGAGTGTCCCTTTAATACCAGAGGTTAATTTAGACTTCATACATAAACCGTCACATTGTGTCTCCTTAAACATACATTTTTGAATTCCCGGAATGGTACAAACTGTACAATATCACGGAGAACAGGCTCTCCTTTGGGTGCTCGTAAGACTCCATCGTCCCCATCCAAAATCTGCATGTCTGTAAAATCGGCGTTTCCAACACCCACAATGATGATGGACATGGGTAAGTAGGAAGCGCGCACAATAGCCTCCCGAGTGTCAGCCATGTCCGTTACCACTCCATCCGTGAGAATCAGCAGAATGTAATATTTCTGTAAAGAGAAGGCAGGGTTTGAGATCACGTGAAATGTCTAAAATGTCTGCACAGGTTTCTGTAGTAATATGACTGACTGGAGGACAGAAAGCTATTTTGGGGCAAAATTCAAAAACTGTAGCAATTGCCATGGTTACCAATGGAATGCTTCAACTGATTGATCCACCGCTGAAACAATCACCATGGTAACCAACATTATCCTGTTGCTTATTGCTCTAAACCTGAAACAAGTACCACTATAACTATTGGAGTTTGTTACGGTGACTGTGTCCATTCTGCCTTCCCTGACTTCCATTACATCTGATGCTGCAACAGTGATTATGGTCTTTATCTCTCTGTGACTCCTGACATTGCTCCTTCTGATTATGCGAATGACATTTTTTTTCCTCTTGTCCACACTAATGTATAAATAGTCTTTGTTAGGGGTATTCACATTAAACCACCTTTATGGATTGATAAAGACACTCTCTATCCTTTCAAACTGTACCATGTTTCACTCATCGTTGCCCTTACAAAATATTCCAGCTGCTTGCTCCACACGTAACTAACCAGTTCACAAGGGATCTTTTTAAATAACACTGAATGCCCTTCGTAAAGTAGAGAGGTAGCAGGGTGACTTACCGAAGCCTCTTTGGTCCTTTCTTCTTCCGAAGCCAGCCGTGCCACCCTTGAAATGATAGGTGCTACATTTGTCGGTCCGTACAGTTGAATTTTGGGTAAGCAGTTTTGGTAGGATTCCACTATACCCTGAATACCTAAAAATAAAAAAAATGGACAGAGGAGAGAAGGTCATTCAAACATTAGTTACATATTATTTTATAGTTAGTATTTTATTAAGATGTATAACTAACATACACAGCAATTAAAATATGAATGCCCGCAGCTGTAGGGGATACGCTAGCTCAAAAAAGGAACATGCATGTCAGGCTGAGCAGCATTCAGCAGCCAAACTTGGCATCCCAACTCAAGGTAGGCCAATATGGGTTGGGTGCCTTGAGTTCCATTCGCACAGCACTATGCGTCTAATGATGAACTTGTCTCTTTTGCTACTTTAAAGGGACACTATAGTCACCAAATCAACTTTAGCTTAATGAAGCCATTTTTGTGTATATATCATGCCTCTGTAGTCTCACTTCTCAATTCTCGTCCATTTATGAGTTAAATCACTTTTGTTTCTGTTTATGCAGCCCTAGCCATACCTCCCATTCCCTCGCCTCCCTTGACTGTGACTCACATGGCGTACATGAAATCAAAATGTTTCATTTTTAATCTAAAGTTGAATTGGTGCCTTTTAAGCAAGTCAACCACCCCAAACTGGGGCAATCCTGCCAAATCCTAAACTGTTGGGAGGTATAAACATGCAGACACCCTCTGTAGTATGAAGGTTTTTGGGTGATATTCATTATTGCATAAAGTAATAGGGATTATATACTGCATGAGTTCAGATTTATATAACTGCTCATCATTCCCTCGTGTTATCTGTGCCAATTCTAATTTGTTTTTTTGGTACTTTTATTATCACTTTTATTTCAAAAGCACAAACATATGCGATAGCACTGAATAGTGGGTTAAAAAAATACAGGCATTTTATTTTGTAATAAAACACATTAACGAGACAAGAACAGGAGGTGACAAAAAACATGGAGCCGCTTACATTCTATAAAAGCAGACTTATCAAGCAGATATAATATAATAAAACCACACTCGAGTGAATAACACTTTGTATGAAATGAAGCACTTGCAAGTGAACTGGAAATTAAAAGTGATTTTCAGCTTTTAGGCCAAAACAGCAGGATTAAAAGGATAATTTTAACTAATTTAGCCAAAAACATGGAAACTTCCCGTCACTTCATCCTGTAGTGAATACATCTTCCTGACATCCATAGACATTAAGCAATCTCTTACCCTCACATTCATCGTCATCAGGATTGAAGTTAATAGCAAAATCATGGGAAACCTTTTAAAAAAAAAAAAAAGACAAGTGTGTCAGCAACTGCAAAAAGAAACAGACTAGTCATTAGTGCAGTAACAGCTACGCTTGGCATTGCAGACTAGATTTTACACAATGTTTAGCAATTCTAAGTGTTTCCTCCTCGGAGGTTACCATGGCCAGTCTGATGGCTTAGCCAGTGTTCCTGGGATGGCTGATTAATGTTGCATTCTAACTAGAACAATGTGCATAATGGCCAGCGGTCATTGTACTGGGGTTATCTGCAAGACGCACAATGCACAGATTCTTATGGCACGTCTACTGTTGTATTGGTTAAGTAGATGAGAAGAGAAAATTAAAAGCGGTCCATCACTGTCAGGATCGGGACAGGGATCCAACACGCAGAGTACAAAGCGTAGTAGGTACGTATACCGGACCTTAGAATGGCCGGACTTAACGTAAGGAGTAAGTAGAGAATGGTCAGAGACAAGCCGAGGTCGAGGGAACGAGAAGACAGGTAAGCGAGAGACAAGCCGGGTCAAGGATAACAGAGACAAGCAGAGTAATACAAACAAGCCGGGTCAGAACCAAAGAGACAATAGACATACAAGAGCACTGAGTGACTAGACTGGCTAGAACCACGACAGGGCAATGAGCAAATGCGGGAAGCTCTATTAAATACCCCGGTTCTAGGAGGTAATCACACCCCCGACGAGTCCTGGTTCGTGTTCAGGGTTTGAGTGACAGGTCGAGCAGGCTTGGCGTCATGACGTCGGCTACTGGGCGTCACGTCATAAAAGTGCGTGGATCCCTCGCGGCCGGCGTGTAACCGACCAGAGGAACTGCGAGGAACGGAGGAAATAGCCCTTCTGAACGGGAAAACGTCTAAGTCTCTCCTCTTATCAGAGGTAGAGACTACAGGTACCCTGACAGTACCCCCCCTCTCAGAAACGCCCACCGGGCGGAAGCAACCGGGACCAGATGGAAAGCGGGAGTGAAAAGCCCTGCGGAGGCGAGGAGCATGTACATCCTCCTGAGGTACCCAAGTCCTCTCCTCAGGACCATATCCCTTCCAGTCGACAAGATACTGTAACCTCCCTCGAGAAATTCGAGAATCGATGATGGAGTTGATCTCGTATTCCTCCTGACCCTCAACCTGAACAGAGCGAGGGGAGGAAACAGTGGAGGAAAATCTGTTGCAAATCAACGGTTTCAGCAAGGAAACATGAAAAGAATTAGGGATGCGTAAGGCAGATGGAAGAACTAGGCGATACGCAACCGGGTTAATACGAGTCAGAACCCTGTAAGGACCAATGTAACGAGGAGCGAATTTCATAGAAGGAACCTTTAAACGAATGTTTTTTGTACTCAACCATACCCTATCACCAGGAACAAAAACAGGAGCCGCCCTTCTGCGTTTATCAGCGTGTTTCTTGAACAACATGGAATTATGTAGGAGAATTTGTCGAGTCTGATCCCACAACTTCCTCAGATTGGCAACATGAACATCAACCGACGGTAACCCTTGGGAAGAAGAAACCGAAGGAAGGATGGAAGGATGAAAGCCATAATTCATGAAAAAGGGACTAGAACGAGTGGAATCACAAACAAGATTATTGTGTGCGAACTCTGCCCAAGGAATCAAACCGACCCAATCGTCCTGATGTTCGGAAACAAAACAACGTAAATATTGTTCAATTTTTTGATTGGTACGTTCAGCAGCTCCGTTAGACTGAGGGTGATAAGCAGAAGAAAAATTCAATTTGATACCTAATTGAGAACAGAAGGATCTCCAGAAACGTGAAACAAATTGGGAACCTCTATCAGAAATAATTTCGGAAGGTATCCCATGTAAACGAAAAATTTCTTTAGCGAATATTTCCGCCAATTCAGGAGAAGTCGGAAGTTTAGGTAAAGGCACAAAATGAGCCATCTTAGTAAACCTATCGACTACAGTGAGAATCACAGTCTGTCTTTTAGAAATAGGCAAATCAACAATAAAGTCCATGGCCAAACAGGACCATGGTCTCTCTGGAATGTCCAAGGGCTGTAAAAGACCACATGGAAGGGTATGAGGTTGCTTAGTCTTAGTACAGATCTCACATACTGCAATTAAATCCTTAATATCCTTTCGTAAAGAAGGCCACCAGAAATCTTTAGAGATTAAGGAATATGTCTTGCGAATGCCAGGATGCCCCGCCACCTTACTCTCGTGAAAACACTGTAAGAGCTCCCGTTGGAGTTCAGGAGGAACGAAGTGTCTTGCCACAGGAGTCTGCCTAGGTGCCAGATGTTGCAACTTCATGATTTGGTCAAGCAGTGGAGAATGAATTTTAAGACTTGTGTTGGCGATAATATTGCACTTGGAGACTACTGAGGATAAAACTGGCTCAGATACAGTAGAAGGTTCATGTTGGCGAGACAAAGCATCGGCTTTAGAATTCTTAGAACCAGGTCTATAAGTGAGTACGTAATTGAAATGGGTGAGAAATAAAGACCAACGAGCTTGCCTGGAGGACAATCGTTTGGCCTCCCCAATATAGGACAAGTTCTTGTGATCCGTCAAAATAGTAACAGGATGTAAGGTCCCTTCCAACAAATGTCTCCATTCCTTTAAAGCCATGATAACTGCTAGTAGTTCCCTGTCACCAATGTCATATCTGCTCTCAGGGCCAGATAGCTTTTTGGAAAAAAAACCACATGGATGTAATGGTTTATCCACACCTAATCTTTGGGACAGGATAGCGCCTACACCCGTCTCTGAGGCGTCTACTTCGAGTAGGAAAGGCAGAGTAGTATCAGGGTGAACTAAAATTGGTGCAGAAGCAAAAAGTTCTTTGAGAGTCTTGAAAGCAAGAAGTGCTTCAGTAGACCAATTCTTAGTGTCAGCCCCCTGTCTGGTCATATTGGTGATAGGAGCAATAATTGAGGAGTAACCCTTAATGAAGCGCCTATAATAATTGGAGAATCCAATAAACCTCTGAATGGCCTTGAGACCCTTAGGTAAGGGCCAGTCTAAAATGGACTGGAGTTTATCCGGATCCATCTTAAACCCTTCCCCAGAAATCACATAACCAAGAAAGTTTGTCTGAGACTGATCAAAACTACATTTCTCCAGTTTGCAGTATAAGCCATGTTGAAGAAGTTTGCGCAAAACCCTTCTGACTTGTCTGTGGTGAGTCTCAATGTCCCTAGAATGTATAAGTATATCATCCAGGTATACAATAACACAGTCATGTTGAAATTCCCTAAGAACTTCATTGATCAAGTCCTGAAATACTGCCGGCGCATTGCAGAGACCAAAAGGCATTACGGTATACTCGTAGTGCCCATATCGAGTGTTGAACGCCGTCATCCACTCGTGGCCCTGCTGAATCCTCACCAAGTTATATGCCCCTCTGAGATCTAACTTGGTGAAAATCTTGGAACCCTTTAAACGATCAAAGAGCTCGGTAATCAAAGGAATCGGGTAGGCATTTCTAACGGTTATCTTGTTCAAACCTCGGTAGTCAATGCAAGGTCTCAGCGTACCATCCTTCTTTTTAACAAAAAAAACCCCAGCCCCGGCAGGGGAGGAGGATCTCCTAATGAATCCTTTGTCTAGATTTTCACGAATATACTCCTCTAGGACTACGTTCTCTTTAGTAGACAAAGGGTATACATTGCCCCTGGGAGGCATAGTACCAGGGAGTAGATTAATCTTACAATCAAAGGTCCTGTGTGGAGGTAAAGTATCGGCCTTCTTTTTGTCAAATACCGCCTTTAAGTCCCGGTACAGTGGCGGTATTTGTACTTCTGTAGAGTCGGTAGACTGAGTGGAAGTATTAACTATGCAAAGCGGTGAGACTTTCTGTAAACACTTCTCCTGACAATTCTGACCCCATGAGATTATCTCCCCTAATTCCCAATCAATAATAGGGTTATGTCTCTTTAACCAAGAACACCCCAGGACTATGGGAACAGAAGGGGATGAAATGAGTAACAGAGATATGTCTTCCTCGTGTAAAATACCAACAGTTAAGTTAACGGGTATGGTTTCACGAAAAATCACAGGCTCAACTAAAGGTCTACCATCTATGGCCTCAACGGCCAAGGGCGTCTCCCTTAACTGAGATGGAATAGTGTGTTTAGTGACAAAAACTTGGTCGATAAAGCTCTCAGCAGCTCCGGAGTCTATCAATGCCACAGTCTCTACTACTCCCCTCTCCCAAGTTAAGGAAACGGGTAGCAGAAGCCTATGATCTTTATAATTATGAGTAGAGGACAAAATAGAAACACCCAAGGCCTGTCCTCTAGAGAAACTTAGGTGCGAGCGTTTCCCGATCGATTAGGACAATTTAGGCGTAAGTGACCTCTGACTCCACAGTACATACACAGCCCCTCCCTTCTTCTGTACTGTCTCTCCTCCTCTGAGAGATGAGTATTGCCTATCTGCATAGGTTCTGGAAAAGGTAAGGTTTTGGTCTCAGGACTTAGAAAAGAGGGAGCTAGTTTGAAGGAAGGTCTACAAGTTCTATCTCGAGTGTTCTGTCTCTCTCTTAAGCGTTCATCAATGCGAGAGATAAAAGAGATTAAATCCTCCAAATTCTCAGGAAGCTCTCTAGTAGCCACCTCATCAAGTATTACATCTGATAATCCGTTTAAAAATACGTCTATATAAGCCTGTTCATTCCACTTAACTTCTGCCGCCAAGGACCTGAACTCTAGTGCATAATCCACAAGTGTTCGGTTTTCTTGTCTAAGGCGCAACAGTAATCTGGCTGCATTGACCTTTCTACCAGGAGGGTCAAAAGTTCTTCTAAAAGCAGCTACAAAGGCATTATAATTATATACTAACGGGTTATCATTTTCCCACAACGGATTGGCCCATCTCAGAGCCTTCTCAATGAGTAAGGTGATAATAAATCCGACCTTCGCCCTATCTGTAGGATAGGAACGGGGTTGTAATTCGAAGTGGATACTGATTTGGTTTAAAAAACCTCGACACTTCTCAGGAGAACCACCATAACGTACAGGTGGAGTAGGCACCTACAGTGGCTACCTCTAAACCTGAACTTACAGGAGAGATAGAATTATTACGCATCTCTTCTGGTGGATTATTAGGACGAGATAATAATGCCTGTAGCGCTTAGGCCATCTGATCCATTCTATGTTCCATGGCGTCAAACCTAGGATCGGAAGGACCAAGCTGACTACTTGTACCTGCAGGATCCATTGGCCCTGTCGTAATGTCAGGATCGGGACAGGGATCCAACACGCAGAGTACAAAGCGTAGTAGGTACGTATACCGGACCTTAGAATGGCCGGACTTAACGTAAGGAGTAAGTAGAGAATGGTCAGAGACAAGCCGAGGTCGAGGGAACGAGAAGACAGGTAAGCGAGAGACAAGCCGGGTCAAGGATAACAGAGACAAGCAGAGTAATACAAACAAGCCGGGTCAGAACCAAAGAGACAATAGACATACAAGAGCACTGAGTGACTAGACTGGCTAGAACCACGACAGGGCAATGAGCAAATGCGGGAAGCTCTATTAAATACCCCGGTTCTAGGAGGTAATCACACCCCCGACGAGTCCTGGTTCGTGTTCAGGGTTTGAGTGACAGGTCGAGCAGGCTTGGCGTCATGACGTCGGCTACTGGGCGTCACGTCATAAAAGTGCGTGGATCCCTCGCGGCCTGCGTGTAACCGACCGGAGGAACTGCGAGGAACGGAGGAAATAGCCCTTCTGAACGGGAAAACGTCTAAGTCTCTCCTCTTATCAGAGGTAGAGACTACAGGTACCCTGACAATCACAGAACCAACAAGATTGCCCAGGAACCTCCAGGGTCTTCCCCAGTCCCAATAACACTGAGCCCCTAAGTCAGCTTGGTTTTAATGTTCAAGAGAATAGAGATTGATTTGGGAGGATCTCGTGTCTTACATGGACGACCATTTCACTAGTTATTCCCCTTTGGCCTCCATAAATAGACACAAGAATACACATATCACACAAGCGGCCCCTTTAGATCTGAAATAAAGGCTTGATGTAGCTGGCTTTTTCACGTGGCGATGCGGATTCCCACAGACATTTACAGACAAAGAGAATGACAAACAGCTTGTATGCCGCCAGGAGCTAATGTCAAAGATTTACAGGCGCAGTCTGAAGATGCACGAGGTCACAACGTGACACTGATATATCAGATGCATGAGGGTAGCGACAGAATGGGAGCAGAAGAGAAACTGTGCAGATATATTTGCTGGGAAAGATTTCAGCACAAAAACACAAAACTGAGAGAGAAAAAACTAAACAGAAACACCCTAAATATGCTGACAGTGCAGGTTACAGGTATCTTGAAATCAAGGCAGGTGTATGCTGGGGGGTAATGGTCCACTGGGTTTGTTTAAATCACCATGTGAGGTCAACTGTACACCAAAGATGCCAGGGGCTAGAGGCTGCTTTCACTGCTCATCTTGGTACAGTCCCTATGCGTCTCGACTATGTGGCCCGACCCGATACAGCCGCACTGTGATTGACAGCAGAACCCTCCACTTTCACGTGTCACAGTAACATAAAAAAGAATATTCACTAAACAGCAACTTTTAAAACTCGCACAAGCATAGTCACATTGGAAAACAAAAATCCAGTTTAACCAATAGAGATCCCCCACATGCCAATTCTGCTATTTTGTTTGTTTACATAGCTTCAAAAGTCACCACAATTCATTGCTCAGTAAGTATACCCCATTGTGCTAATTCATTAGACTGCTATTTATAGTTGACAAATGATTGTAATAATTAGGAAGTAGAAATATATCGTGAGGGCCCCAGCTACACTGATTTAATTGTTTGTTTGTTAATTTTTATAGGAGTCAGATTGAACATTCACTGATCACATTAGATTTCAAATATTCGTCTTTCATAATTAACTTGCAATCTCTGGAGTTTATCCACTAAAGAGCGAGACAGAAAGTCATGACAATCAAAATAACTCAGCAATACGTAGATTAATAAACAGCAGTCAAACTCTAAACTTTTCATTTATATGAATAAGCTACATCTCTACGTATGTTTAAATTAGGGTAATACTTGTATACGGTAATAATAATTAACAATTCTAATAATAATGTAACAAATAAAGAAGTAATAATAATAAAACAATAAATTAATGATACTTGTATATTTATATGATAGTAAAATAAATGAATAATATATATACACCTATAGCCTGTAACAATAATCAATACACAATAAAACATAAATTAACAATAAATATGGTAATAATAATCAAGACATTATAAAACACAGTAAAAAATAAAAGCTATATACAGCAATAATAATTATATCCATATACAGTGATAATAATCGATCCATAATAAAACACAACGACAAATAAAGTTATATACAGCAATAATAAGTATATCTATATACAGTAATAATCGATCCACAATAAAACACAATGACAAATAAAAGCTATACACGGCAATAATAATCGATCCACAATAATACACAACGACAAATAAAAGCTATACACGGCAATAATAATTATATCTATATACAGTGATAATAATCGATCCACAATAAAACACAACAACAAATAAAAGCTATATATGATAATAAAGATATGGTAAATCATGGGTTTTATGTTTTAACCAGCACGGCACTGATGAGCTATATTTAAAATAAAGATCCCTTTGTTTTGTTTTATTTACTTAACATAGAGAAAGGGAAATAAGAAAAATGCACTCTAAATTATCATAATTAACAAAAAGATTAACATGCAGCGTTAAACAGATAATACGAGCCCCTGAGGAGTTCCTGGTGATCACAGAGGCTTCATTTCATGCGGTGTTTAATATGGAACATTAATAACTCTTACAGATTATTGTAATATTGTTGTGTGTGCAGCACTGAACTCTAAGAGGAGGAATAGAGAATTACTCCCCAGGACCACATTTACATGTCAGGCGCCTGTAGGCACAAGTCTAAGGCGCCCCCTGCTCCCCAACCCTAAAAAAGGAACAGAAAGTATAATCCATTTATTAACTGGACATTACAAGCCTAAAAACATCGAAAACACGCATTCATATTTGACAACTGCATATGTATGAATATATATGTATGTTTGTATTTCTGCTCTGCTTGTAATGTACTGTGTTGTGTTTTAATCTGTGAGTTTAGTGAGTGTATTCATCTGTGTAACTGCACGCCGGGTTAAAGATAATGTTAGAAGTGGTTATGGTAAAAGGGGGAATTAAAGTAAGAGGGTGTTATTGGCAGAATCAGATTGCATTGGGTGTTTAGAGATAAGACGATTAGAAGCTTGGGAGAGATTGAAAGTTGTAGTACAAGGACTGTTTAGGATTACTGAGTTTAGGGCCAGAGTGGGGTTACATTTAGAACTGAGGTACATGAGATGTTTAGATTTTAAAAAGAGTTAAACATAGGATTACGGCAAGGGGGTTTAATGTCAGGTTTAGACTTGCTGGAACTTAAAGAGTTATTTGCAAAGTACTCCCCATCCTATGTATGCTGTAGACCAGTCAGATGGGTTATATTAGAGCTACAGGAGCTGTTACACAGTGTGCATCACTCAGAGCTCCCCCTGCTCCTCCTGCAAGGCACTTCCTGTGTGAGAGGCTGTTAGTGGGCAGATGGGAAGTGATCCCTTTCACTTCCTGTCCAGCCTCACACACAGGCACTGGAGGAGCTGGGACAGCACCGAGTTTTACACCCACTATAACTGCTCCTGCAGTTGTGCTATTAAGACTGACTGATCTACAGAGGATACTGGCCAAGGCTCCTGGTACTTCTCTCCCCGCCAGCCAGTCTAAGTTCAAAAAGGCACATTGTAAGTGATGAAAATCATCCCTAGTGCTCATGTGCTCATGTGCCTACTTTGCTTAATGGGAAAGCTGACCCTACCTAGGGCGGCTCTAATTTGAAGAATTTGGTTGAAAGGCTACTTTCCACTTAACTGTACAAATGGCTACTCGTAGAGGTTTATTTTTTTTCTTCCGTTTTACATACAATTCTTCTAATCACTGCTACCGGATTGCTACACATAAAATGTGAGCGCTATACATGTTTTCCTATACTTACATCATTGTGTGTAAATTGTATGTATTTATTATAACAAAACAAGTGGCTTCTATGTCCGTACAAATTGCTTTTTCGACTTGTGAACTACTTATCTAATGTACTATGTTTTTGCTTGTGCTATGCTATTCACACTCAATAAAAACTTGATTGACAAAGAGGGAAATATTAGTCAATACACAAGCCAAGGTCAGAGTAACAGAGAGACAGAATAAACGTTTATACTTGCTGGGCCAGGATAACAGAAAATCAGGACAATGTATAGGCTAGCCGTGTCAGGGTTACTCAAAATCCAGAAACAAGTAACAACAAGGTCAACACCAGAAATACTGACAAGGTTATAGGAACGCACTAAACGAGTATTGAAAACAGAAACCATGATAAAGCACTGTCAATGGAACGAGGGCACTTTAAATAATGCAGTGTTTAAACTAATTCGTCCACTTCACTCCTGCGACCCCAAAACATACAGGAACGAGGTCACTGTAGTGACGTGGGTAGAGTGGGACCAGATATGACGCTGCACACTTTATTATTTATGAACGCTCTCTGATCGTGAATAGCGTCCTTTATGTTGCTTGGTGGCAGGCCATGAGTGAGTTGTGCAAGGAGACACTGAGTGAACTTTACTCATAGAGATGCATTGCTTCAATGTATCTCTATGAGGAGATGCTGATTGGCTAGGACTGTATGTGGCTTGTGCTGGCTCTTCCCCTGATCTGCCTGCTTGACAAGGTCAGCCAATCCAAAGCTTCCCCCTGGGAAATTATTGTGATTGGCAAAGATCATCAGTTCTGATGATGTCAGCCAAGCAGGCAGTTTAGGGGCAGGAGCCAGCAGCAGTAGACTGGAATAAATATTAGATGTCACTATATTTATGGGGCAAGGGAGGGCTTGGGGGCTTGTTTGTGTTCCTGACCTTATGGCATTTCTTTAATGTGTGTTTTATTGTTGTGTACTCATAGACACTACATATCACTGAGTTTTATTGTAGTGGAGTTCTGTTCTATATGCACAAACTATTTCGCTACATAAACATGCTTACCAAGATAGAAATGAGGGACTCATTTATTTGGATCTCAAATGAGGACACGAGATTTGTGGATCACCTTCAGTTGTGGTAATAGGGGTTCCATTGGGGCAGAGAACATTTCCCTAAATAAATCAGCTTTACTCGACTAGCACAGTCTATGTGCATCAAAAGAAAATGCAGAGACAGCTATGCTGTAATGAACACATATTGAATTGTTAGCGAGTTCAGCAATGGGAAGGATGGACAAGCAATTTATTAGCCGCCGTCTGGCAGTAGTAGGGTAAAATGACTGCAAATCTGGTTTCTCCATTGGCTTTCGGCTCTCTCTTTCTCCATCTGAATTCATTACATTCAAATTCACACAAAATGCCGTGTGACACTAACTGGAAATTCATTGTTCCTTACACTTCAGTGGAATCCTTAGCGAGAATAGCAGGGCCCCGAGTGGCTTTAATTACCTGCATTTTACATCTCATTATTAGAGATAGGCATTCTAGAACAGTGAAGGATATTCAAGCCTTGGCATCACTTAATCATGCAGAATAATTCCAGCTTGTTGCTTTTGTAAATCTTTACTTTATTATCCCGGGTAACTAATATATAAAATGTTCCATTATTCTCGAAATGGCAGGCTGTGTATTGATTTGCGGGATCGTTCTCTGCTGTCACAAAACAATAGCGAGCTTCTGAATTCCCACGAATGCTGGCAGCACATTTATAGGTAGTTACATTGTAGCCACGCTAGTGAATTTCTAACAAATACTGCAATATTTTGCAGAATAGCAATACGATGCCATGGGATTTAGCTCGTTTTTATTCCTTGTAGGTATTGTGATAAAATGAAATAAGAGTTTGAGCATCTGAATAAACCTGCTTGCTTAATTCCTTGGTGAAAACCCTGCACAATTCAAGCATCTTTAAGTATCTGTTCTAATTAAAGGAACATTTTTATAAAATATGTTTGTACTTTTGTTTTTAAATAAATGGTTGTTAGTATGTACAATTCCCTGTTCCAGCAAAAATGAGTGACAGATTTATTATTTTTAAGAAGTGTTACCAATTCAAAATTCCTGAATGTAGGGAGCCATTTTGTCTCTGTTAGAACTATCCCACCAAGCTCTTCTTCACTAAAGCATCTTCCTCCTGCTACTGCTTACACAATTTGTTCTAGTGAATCTATGTAAAAAAATTTAAGGACTTTACAATACTTTGCAACACTCTTAACAATGACACATCTGTGTCAACAATGTGCAATGTCAATCAGCAGTGGCCAAGGCCAGTAAGGTATTGTCATGCATGAAAAAGGGCATTCATTCTCGGGACGAGAATATCATTTTGCCTCTTTATAAAGCACTGGTAAGACCACACATTGAATATGCTGTGCAATTTTGGGCACCTGTTCTAAAGAAGGATATTGTGGCACTGGAATGAGTGCAGAGGCGGGCTACAAAATTAATAAAAGGAATGGAACATATCAGCTATGAAGAAAGGTTAACAAATTTAAACCAATTTAGTTTAGAAAAACGTCGCCTGAGAGGGGATATGATAACATTATACAAATATATTCGGGGCCAATACAATCCATTGTGTGGAAATCTATTCACAGACTTTACATAGGACACGAGGTCATGCGTTTAGACTAGAAGAAAGAAGATTTCGTCTAAGGCAAAGGAAAGTTTTTTTTACTGTAAGAACAATCAGGATGTGTAATTCTCTGCCTGAAGAAGTGGTTTTATCAGAGTCCATACAGATGTTCAAACAGCTACTAGATGCATACTTGCAAAAACAGAATATTCAAGAATATAATCTTTCCATGTAGGGTAATAACTGCTTGATCCAAGGATAAATCTGACTGCCATTCTGGGGTCAAGAAGGATTTTTTTTTCCTAGCTTGTTGCAAAATTGGAAGTGCTTCAAACTGGGTTTTTTTTGTTTTTTTTTCCCCTTCTTTTGGATCAACAGCAAAAACATATGTGAGGAAGGCGGAACTTGATGGACGCAAGTCTCTTTTCAGCCATGTAACTATGTAACTATGTAACATCTGGTACAACATTAACGTCTATTGAGGAAGAGGTGTAGCACTGACATTAACAGTACATTTAAATACCTAACTAATCTGCCAACTGTTACTATTCTGAAGGGACAGATGGACTTCAAAGTGCAAAGATGGGTGAAAGAAAGCATATATAAAGGGTGTATTACTGGTCCTTAAAGGACCACTATAGTTCCAGGAAAACAAACTTGTTTTCCTGGCACTATATAGTCTTTAGGTCCCCCCCCCCTCCCGCTGGGCACTTACCTTAATCCAGCGCCGGGCTTTAGAAAAATATTTTACTAAAAAACAAAAATAAAAAACACTTACCTTAACAAATGACACTAAGTAGTTTTGACATCATCATGACAACAAAGCACAATAAAAAAATCTTAGATTGCGTGGTTTCAAAAAAAATTAAATAAAACCAGTTCTGTGTTTGTTAAATTTTAACCGTGGATTGTTTCTTATTCTGAAATAGTCATTGAGTCAAAGTCAATGAACACTCATCAGCTGCACTAGAACGAGCTGTGACTTATCCATTCATTTAACCTGTCATTCCGAATGGGATACTCTTGATAAAGTAGACTATTTTAATCTTCATTGATCACATCCCATTCATGCTTGCTAGTTGAATGAACAATATTTATTTTCCTCGCATACAAGGAATTTTGTGACAGGCACAGAGATAAGAAAAACATATTTTAGAAGGAAATAAGTACCCTGCAATTTTGAGTTTTGATTGCATTGCTGATTATAGAGAGAATGAAATTGGGATGAGAGCTATCGTTTCAGAAACCCTTCATTAGTGAAGGAATCCAGGAATCAGAGCAGATACTGTTACTGCCGGGGAGGAAAGCTACATTTCATAAAGAAAGAGGCTCAAGGACAGTATGTACGTACAGGAGAAAAGTATAGGGAGCCTTAATATATGCAGTGTCTGTTGGCCTCTGGGGAAGCAATTTATGTGATGACAAAGCAACACTTCTGACAAAAACCGGCTTCACAAAGTACAATGGATTTTACAAAGTCTTCCTTCTTTATAGGTTAAAGCTGTTATGACTAAACTAAACAATTTAGACAAATGTTTCTGGATTGAACTACATTTCCCATGATGCTCAGTCCCCCTTAAAGAGGCGCTGTCCCTTTTGAGGTTTTCATGAAGATAGAATCTTTACAAAGCAACTCGCAAACATTGGGTTTGGCATTTCATTAACATTGCAGTACATTTAAAACACATCATAAAATAAAGCAGGGGCTACTTTGCCACCTTTTGCCAAAACTCATTTGCCAATAAATTAAAGGGCAGAACGTAAAGCAGCTTCTGCCACCAGTTCCAATTAGTCGTAAAAATTGATTGAAAAAGATATCAAATTGTGAATGTGTGAGATCTGTAGAGGATCCTGCTAAGAGCACAAGTGAGAACTATTTCTGGCAGGAACACCACAGACGAAGACTAACAGGGTGCCCATCAGGAGTCTTTATAAAGAATATGGTGTCCAGACATGTTATTTGCAGTGCCATACAAGTGAAATACTAAATGTACCTTATTAGGAAACAGAGAGGTTATACAATGTATCCTTCGTAATAAACGCTCTTCCACCACTAAGTTGCTAGACAGTCGGTGCTTTATGACCGAACGTCCACTTGGTCCATTGGACTGTCCAACCATCAGCTGATCTCTTGAAAAGGTATATTTAACTTCCTTTCCATCTAGCAGAGCAAGACTAATACATATTTCTAGGTGTCAACAAATCAAGAATATCAAATGCATGAACATTGAAAAGCTAATAGAGAACTATATATTTTTTTCTTTAGCACGTCATTGCATTTGAATGTTATCAAGCATTTACGTGGTATTTCGATATCATAAAAGGAAGATACATTAAGCATTTTAGACATATGCGAATAGCTTGAGGCATTGTAAGTGTCCTTCCATGAACCTCAGTAAGCTCTTCCTGTAAATTGACTTGCAGTCTGTGCATTAGTAAGGCATTAGTTCTGTCCCATCGCTATGGCCCTGCAGAGTCTTAATCTGACTGTTGTGCATAACACTGTTAGCAACTTTTCACACAGATTTCTGAGAAGCACTTCTCATCGCTTTCATATAATTCAAACTCCAATTTGATTTTGTATTCTATCATGGTAACATATAATAGAGGGGTAGATGGTCAAATTACTCAGTTAGCTTCAAGACTAACGTCACACATTAAACTTCTGATGCTGGAATTAAAAGGAACAGACAATGGGGTCTATACACACATAAGGCCTGCCTGTTTAACAAACTTTCTATCCTGTTGTTTTATTTCATTAAAGATCTAAACCAGGGATAGGCAACCTTCGGCACTCCAGATGTTGTGGACTACATCCCCCATAATGCTCTCACACTCATAATGCTGGCAAAAGATCATGGGAGGTGTAGCCCAAAACATCGGGAGTGCCGAAGATTGCCTATGCCTGGTCTAAACCAAAGAATAGAATCACCCGTTGATCTCTATAATGAGCTTGAGTAACTCTCCTGCCGAAAGGCTGAATGCAATGTTCCATACCTCCTCTCGTATGGTGTTAGTGATCACCATTTCCACTCAGTTCCTGATTGATGCATTGTAAGTGGCTATGGTGAGGGAGCACAATCCCAAAAGGCTACTCCAGAAGTCACTAATCCCGATAATATTTGTACTCGGCACCACAGGACCAAAGAACCACAGATCCAGTCTCTCACCGTGGACCATGTTATGTGAATTGGGAAAATATTGAGGTGTGAGTGACAGCATTAACAGAGAAAATCGCATGGGGAGAGGGAATTAACAGTGCCAGTGGGGAGTGCAGCAGATTAAAGCCAAAAGATAATAGGGGTATGCTTTGCATTTTAAATAAATGAACGTCGGGCCAAGCTTCTAGCTTGAGTGAAGAACTAAAGGTTCTTCTGCACATTTCGAAGGTAAAGTATTTAAATTAAATGGAGGATAAATGCAGCTGCAGTAATTATCTATACCTAATTGATGTAATTAATTATCCTAACTTCCCAAGATTCTAGATGAAAGACAATTATGTTTTGACAATAATTAATTATAATGTTTATTTTAATAATTTATCCTTTTCTTTTCCTTTTTCAAAGTTTCTTTAACAGACCATTCTTTCTTTCTTTTTCCATACATTTATGCTGCGGGCTTTTTTATTTTTAAATAATTTACCACCTCCACATCTCCCCACCTTTCAGCATTTATCTGACTCATTTAGCTGTGTTTCCAAATTCAGATTTTCCCGTAATACTCTACTGACACATTAAAAACCAAAGACTACCTATCTGCCAAATTGTCTTTCAAGAACATTTTCCCTTCGCTCAGTTCGTGGTCTTGTTTTTCTTAAAGCTTAAGCACTTAAAGCCAAAAAATACTATAGAATAACAAAAAAGCCATGCCTAAAAAATAATAGAGTATATTAATACACACTTTATCAATGTCGATCTACAGCAGTCCCAATCCAGTCCTTCATGGCCCACCAACAATCCAGGATTTATGTATTTCCCTTTTTTATTCCAATAGAGATACTGACAAAACCTGGACAGTTGTTGGACTGTTAGTGAGGACTGGTTTGGGAACTAGGCATGTGCATGGGGAAAATTTTCGGTTCGGTATTCCGAAATTCGAACTTTTCGCAATTCGGGACTTCGACAATTCGGCACTTCAACACTTCGGCACTTCAGCACTTCAGCAGTTCGACACTTTGGAAATTCGGCAACTTCAGAACTTCGGCATTTCAGCACTTCTATTGCAGCTGCTTAGTAGATAACTCCCTAATTCCCACGGTATTAGGGAGTTATCTACCAAAAGGCTTAAAGACCTAAATTGGTCTTTCAGACAAATTTACTAATACTAAGTAAAAATGACTTAGTATTAGTAAATTTTGCCCCAACTCGCTATACCGCGAGTAGGGGCATGTCTAGTAAAAAGTGAGCAGCCTTATTTTTTATGGGGGGGACATTTTTTTAGGGCCCCCACCCGCCGCTCAGGGGTGGGGGCCGGGGGGAGGACATTAGGTCCCCCCCTTATTATACTGTAGGGCCCCCACCCACCGCTCAGGTGTGGGGGCCAGGGGGGAGGACATTAGGTCCCCCCCTTATTATAATTTAGGGCCCCCACCCGCCGCTCAGGGGTGGGGGCCAATTGGTCCCCCCTTTAGTTTAAAAGCGCGGGTGGGGCTGCTCACTGTTTAATAGACATTTAATAGACATGCCCCTACTCGCGGTATAGCGAGTAGGGGCATAATTTACTAATACTAAGTAATCTTTAGCCTTTTAGTAGATAGCTCCCTAATACCGTGGGAATTAGGGAGTTATCTACTTATTCATTCCTGTCATTACACTGACTGGCCAAGTAACTTACATTTTATATGAATGTATGTTACTTGATTGTTGTAAGTGTTGCAAATGCTTACAGCTGAATCCTGGCTATGTTTGTATACTTTTTATTTAAAATTGTATACAATGTAACATTCTTCTTCTTTCACTGGGTAAGTATATTAGTACTTAGGCAATACTGTGCTTCGGCAACTTCGGAACTTCGGCACTTTCGACACTTCGGAAATTCGGTAATTTCGGAACTTCGGGACCTCGGCACGTAGGCAATTCGGACATTCGGAAGTACCCGAATGTCCGAATTGCCCGAAATTCATCCAAATTCATATTCGGACCGAAACGAATTGCACATGTCTATTGGGAACCTACTGATAAAATCAACAGTGATGGTATGTGTCTACTTATATAGATTGGTGCTTCCTAACATAGTATACTTAGTACGTGAACAGTTCAGGATTTGGACATTTATCATAATTTTGCTATAGAGGCAATGACAAAATTTGGATGGTGTGCCTTGGGGATTGGATTAGGAACTGCAACCATAGGGCTAGGTTTGCGGATTTGTAGCAATAGTCCGTGAACAGAGAGTTTACCCCAAAACTTTGAGAAGCCATGACACAAAACCATTATAAAAAATCAGGAAACACACGGTTCCAAACAAAACCCGTGGCCATACCGCTTACATTGATTGAGTTGTTACTTTCTTTGTCGTTTCCAATGTTACATAAGACTTTCACAAGATTGCTGTAATCAATGATTTTTACTGGTTTGCTTAACCCCTTAAGGACCAATCTTCTGGAATAAAAGGGAATCATGACATGTCACACATGTCATGTGTCCTTAAGGGGTTAAAGCGGCCCTGTGCAGCCATTTAAAAGTGAGAAATTGTAACTTTTAGGCACCTGCGTGTCCTCTTTTTCTGCATATTGATATTGCGATGGAACTCTAATGAAATTTTAATTAAATAAAAAAAAATCAGGAAATAGACTATTTAAGGTTTCAATAAACATAATGAAGCAGAGCAATCCTGGTAGCCAATGTTTATTTTACAACATGAATCAAATGGATGAATGACTTAAGAATAGTCAATTTGTACTAACTAAACATTGAGGCTTATTTATTTATCCCATCCACAAGCACAGAGGTAGACTAACCCCCAGGGGTTTCGGTTTTAGACCAACCACAGATCTCTAGGAACAACAGAGGGTCTGCCATTGCTACAATGTCTCATATTTCTAAAATATCCAGCTATGTTAATAAGATAACCATTTGTGAACACGAGCTAGCCACATATCTTGACTGTTGTTGATTTTATGACAAATTACAGTAAGAAGCTCTGGAGTTAAGAGGATAGGCTTTATGAGCAAATCCAATAAATCCTAAAACATAATTTACACAAACAGAGACCCTGTATCAATGTCCATCTTTAAAATAAAGGCAATCAGACCGGTTTATCTCAATGAAGGGGTCTGGGTGAAGTGGGCTTTTAGTTTTAACCCCGCAATCTAAAACATTGGCATTTAGTAGATACACCAATGTTATGATGGCAGGGTAAACACACATCTTCCTGGTAGCCACTAGAGGCGCTCTTTTATCATCGATGGTCTAAACCAGGGATAGGCAACCTTCGGCACTCCAGATGTTGTGGACTACATCCCCCATAATGCTCTTACACCCATAATGCTGGCAAAGCATCATGGGAGGTGTAGTCCAAAACATCTAGAGTGCCAAAGGTTGGCTATGCCTGGTCTAAACCAATGGTTCTCCTAGAGCAGCATAGGGAACGTGATGTGTATCTAATCCAATGCTTCTCATAGGAAAGCACTGAGTTTAAATCCTTACTGAGAGCTTCATTTAAACATGTTCAACATCCCCATGGACATCAAAAATCACATGACCAAGTTTCACTCTGTTGATACAAAAGAAATGTGTCTAGTGGCTGCCAGTGCGACCCTTCTGCTAAAAAAAAAGGGCAATGTTTTGCATTGAAGAGTTAAAACCACAGTGTCACTCCACCCAGACCTCTCCATTGAGATGAAGTGGTCTTGTAGCATAGTGACCCTCTAGTTGTTACGGATTCTGTAAAATCTTTTTTTTTTTTTCTCGTTTCCAAAATAAAAAGCTAAAATTTTCAAACAGCTTTTATATATTTTGTTTTTTTGTTTCCCAGATCTCTACAAAATAACTGTCTGCCTCCAGCTGTGTTTCTGCTCGTTTTACCCGACAGAAGTAACAATGTCTGTCTATCTATATCTCTATATTTATCTACCTCTCTCCCTCCATCTGAGTCAATCACTAACCAGCATCTATCCATCAAAACGGAATTGCACAGACGTACGGATATTAATTCCAGGCAACATCAAAGGATATTTGCAGAAGAAGTATTTGATGCAGGGACTGCCGCGTCAGCATTTAATTGAAATTGAAAACTCGTCAAAATGTTGCGTTGATTAAAGAAAAAATTCCTTGTACATTATTCAAAGTTGGGTAATTTAATAAACCACAGTGAACAGCTAGAACGATCAGTAAGATAGGCTCCTAGAGTACACAGAACACTCTGCCCTACTAATTATTAAAGGTTATTGCTAAAGCCGAGATCAGGCAGAGGAAGAAGAATTGGGATTAGAATTAATAGAGATATAGGTCAGAGATGTATCGAGGGTAATATCACTAGTCATTTTACAAGAAGCCCACTCAATGAAAGGAACGCTGACAATTTAACCCATTGCGAATCTTATGTAAGGAATTTCATACTACGGACAATAAATTATTTAATAAGTAAATTCAAAACCTCAGGTGTCACAAGAGGACAGTTGCAGCTGTTTTTCAATATTATTTATCAAACAGAACCAAATCTGTGTCCATTGCCAACAGGGCATCACCGTGATATGGTTCCATTCTTTGTCTCCTCTACTATTTTCTCTGTTTGTAGACTATGTATGAAATGGACAATCGTTTACCATTCCTGTCTGGTCTATTACTACTTCTCTTACTACACCTCCTGTAACCCACACTATCTGAACAGCTCCCCACACCTCCTATAACCCCCACTACCTGAACAGATCCCCAAACCTCCTATAACACACACTACCTGAACTGCACGCTCACTACAGCTCCCCACACCTCCTATAACCCACACTACCTGAGCAGCACGCTCACTACAGCTCCCCACACCTCCTATAACCCACACTACCTGAGCAGCACGCTCACTACAGCTCCCCACACCTCCTATAACACACACTACCTGAGCAGCACGCTCACTACAGCTCCCCACACCTCCTATAACCCACACTACCTGAACAGCTCCCCACACCTCCTATAACACACACTACCTGAGCAGCACGCTCACTACAGCTCCCCACACCTCCTATAACCCACACTACCTGAACAGCTCCCCACACCTCCTATAACACACACTACCTGAGCAGCACGCTCACTACAGCTCCCCACACCTCCTATAACCCACACTACCTGAACAGCTCCCCACACCTCCTATAACCCACACTACCTGAACAGCTCCCCACACCTCCTATAACCCACACTACCTGAACAGCTCCCCACACCTCCTATAACACACACTACCTGAGCAGCACGCTCACTACACTACAGTACAGTTACCTTCCAGAGCCCATCAGTGATCAGTATCTTGGGAAATACACTGAGGTTTTCTTTGTTTCTAGGGGTTCTGGGGGTCGACTGTTAAGACCTTGCGCACCTTAATATCAGCTGTCAGCCTCAGGAGATACATTGGTTTGATCAACACAGCTGTCTGAGGGGTCTGCAGACACATTGTGTAACGCCTGCTAGATTAAATCGGGTATTTCTTATTCAGATTTTACATTTAACACCCAGTAAGTAAGCATGGTCACCAGAACGTATTCCAAATTAAATCTCAATGAATTCACCTTGGTAAACACTTTCTAGATATATAAACCTTGTTTGTCTGTCTTGTCTGATCCATTAATCTGGCTGTGTTTATATTTCCCTTTTTATACTTTCTGCCAAAAATGGACAGGTACAGAATGCCGCAAGCAAATCCGAGCTTAAACATCTTAAATCATTGAGAAAAGGTGTTTTCTCACATGCCAAGTCTGACAAGCTGAAAAAAGGAACACTGTTAAATGTATGTGTGCCAATTTAGGCAGGAGAATAGTGCCTGTGGCCACACAATGTGTCAAATCTCATAAATACTTTTTTTCTTTCAAAGTTTGTTCATGTATTCAGGGCTGGTTTGTATTACAGAGGAGGGGATAGGATTCTTCCTTCCAATTCTCATGGTTTTCCCACCTTAGTATCAGAGCAGGTAGTTATTCCAAATATGATCTAATAGCTACATAATAAATCCTACAGGACTAACACATCTAGTGCTCAGCTACCGAGACTCTGATCTCAGAGTAAAGGTAGGGGGGTTGTCAATGCTTTTTTTACACCTGAAAATGATTTTCTCTTACCTCGTACTTCGGGGGAATCCGGGCACCAAACCCCAGAGCAGAGAATCTCTTATCACTAAATAGGAGACAAGAGTTTGTGAGCGGATACATCAAGATATAAATACAAACAGAAATCTGTGAGCGTATACAGAACAGGCTACATACTTGCATACCCACATAAATACTAAGCTCCCTAAATGGAGTACATAAAACGGAAATTTATTTATTTAAAAGCGTACACAGTGATATTCCCTACAGTGTGAACTGATGGAGATTTAACGTGAATTCAATGTGATTTTAGGCTAACTGAACACATTCTCTAGACCAGCGGAGGAAACCGCCAGCATCCAGATGACGTTGATTACATCTCCCCCGATGCTTTGCCAGCAGTATAGCTGTAATGGCATTATGGGAGACGTAGTCCAAAACATCTGGAGTGAATTGCTTACCCCTGCTCTAGGTCATCTGTGTTTTACTTTGAATTCAATTTGAATTCCTGACAATTCCCACTTTAGTGAAAAACATTGCAAGTCATCACACGTACATGCCGGGGAGATGAAATATACAAACAGGATTGAATAAGGCCATCTGGCCAAAAAGCTAAATTGAATTTAATAAACGGCTGAATATAACATGCCCAAAATGAGAACATACACACAGAGAACGTATGTATATTATATGACCAAACACACACCGAGAATGTATGTATATTACATGACCAAACACACACGGAGAATATATGTATATTATATGACCAAACACACACCGAGAACGTATGTATATTACATGACCAAACACACACGGAGAATATATGTATATTATATGACCAAACACACACCGAGAATGTATGTATATTACATGACCAAACACACACGGAGAATGTATGTATATTACATGACCAAACACACACGGAGAATATATGTATATTACATGACCAAACACACACGGAGAATGTATGTATATTACATGACCAAACACACACCAAGAACGTACGTATATTACATGACCAAACACACACCGAGAACGTATGCATATCACATGACCAAACACACACCGAGAACGTATGTATATTACATGACCAAACACACACCGAGAACGTATGTATATTACGTGACCAAACACACACGGAAAATGTATGTATATTACATGACCAAACCCACACCAAGAATGTATGTATATTACATGACTAAACACATACCGAGAATGTATGTATATTATATGACCAAACACACACAGAGAATGTATTTATATTACATGACCAGACACACACCGAGAATGTATGTATATTATATGACCAAACATACACCGAGAATGTATGTATATTATATGACTAAACACATACTGAGAATGTATGTATATTACATGACCAAACACACACTGAGAATGTATGTATATTACATGACCAAACACACACCAAGAACACATGTATATTACGTGACCAAACACACACCAAGAATGTATGTATATTACATGACCAAACACACACCAAGAATGTATGTATATTACATGACCAAACACACACCAAGAACACATGTATATTACGTGACCAAACACACACCAAGAATGTATGTATATTACGTGACCAAACACACACCAAGAATGTATGTATATTACATGACCAAACACAGACCGAGAACGTATGTATATTACATGACCAAACACACCGAGAACACATGTTTATTACATGACCAGACACACACCGAGAACACATGTTTATTACATGACCAAACACAAACCAAGAACGTATGTATATTACATGACCAAACACAAACCAAGAACGTATGTATATTACATGACCAAACCCACACCGTGAATGAACACGTTACACGGCCAATCACACACATTGAAAATATAATTTTTACATGCCTACATACAGAAGACACATGAATAGAAGATGCCAACACATGTAGAACATGACACACAATGCCACCACACATGGCATGGCCACAAGATTCATGCAGTGCAATTTCATGATCTCTGTCACAAGAAGCTTCTTGTGAGTCTTTCATTATGAAAATGCTGACCCGTGTTCCCAGACTTCCTCATACACCAGTGACACGCACTTCTGCTCACACACGTGAAATATCTCCTACTGAGTCTTACTGGCATTATGGCTGCACCTTCATACACACCTGTACAGCACACTACTAACACACTCAGATCTTAATAAATATCTGTATAGAACGCTAATCTCCCAAGCTGTTCTACCCACATTATGTACACAATCATCTGCACCACCATCTTACTGAATATACATCACACACACACCGCAGACACAAGGAAGGGTGCTGTACACCTGTCATAGTCTTGGCAGATCTCCCCCACAGCAACCAGTGCCTTCAGGTACTCATTGGGCTGGTAGGGATTAATGTAGTGTAGAGAGCAGCTATTCCGGGGATCTCCGTTAGAGGCTGTGAAGTCAATCGCCACCTGGAGAAAAGACATAGGCCCCAGTGTTACACAGTAAAGGGAACCATCCTATATGTTAGACTGCAGATGGGGACACGGGATACTGCTTTACTAGCGTGTTCAATTCATAGCCCTACATATCAGCCATGCAATAAACACAGGTTACATACACCCTCAAGATCGAACTAGATTACTGGTAAGCTAATAATCTCAAATAATGATAATTAAGGTGTAAAAGACATGGTTACCATAATCCTACCATGGCATAAAGAATCTCAGAACATTCCTGCACATAACCATATAATAATCTAGAATTCTCTAATGAAACTGCTCAGTGACACATCTTCTCCCCACTCCCTCTACTTTATTCCATTCTCTCCCTCTCCCCTTTATCCCCCTCTCTTTCCCTTTTCCCAATCTCTCACCAATCTCTCTCTTTCATATTTATTATGTGTTTTTTTTTATATTGTTTTAAATCTTTCTATATTTCTTTTTATTATGGATTTATCTAGTTCAGCCTCTGTTATCTGCTCTGCCTTCTTGGGATGGTTTTCAAACCCATTTAATGTGATTTATTTTGTTTTATTTACTTGTCATACAATAAGATGACCAAAAAAAACAATCTGAAAGCTTTTATAAGGATATAAAGTGCTAATAGGCAGTCCGGGTCACTATATTCTTGTTTGATAGTGTTACGGCTATAGGTCTTGTAATGGGACCAGCAGGGAACATGTTACAAGTCAATATAAATGTAGACAATGATGGCCACTTACTGTGAAATGTATCTGGCATCCGCCCATAATATAGTCCAGGAAGGAATAAACTCTGTGGATCTGGAATTCCAAAATACAGAGGAAGTTAGAACAGAAATAGAATACAAAGCCTTGATAGTATTTTCTCTCCAACACTATGACCCCCCTGACTATTCAGGTCATAGAGGTTCTATCCGGTGCTTGGGTGGGTTTTGCCCTGACCGACCATAATATCTGAGGATGTTACGATGCCAAGATCTGGAGCTCACTGGAAAACCCAGCTCTGCACACCATAAAAAACTTCAATACAAGCATCCTTACAAACACCACAGATCTGGTAGGCTAGTATACCATCTCAGACGTGGCTGTAAGGTCTACATCTCCCATAATTCACAGGCCATGCACCATGAGCATGCAGAAATCGTATTAATAAAACCAGAAGGCAATGACCACATGTTTTGGCCATCAAGATCTATGGGTAAAGCCTACAGCTGACACCTGGGGTTCCTAACAAGACATTTGAAGTTTTGGTGTTTGATTTCTTGTCTTCCAGTATTTTACCTTGAGATCCGTCAGTATTACCACTCCTGAGTTCTTGTAATTCCTTTTTTTAATCTTGTACTTGGGGTTTACACAATCCCACTGCACCTGTTGAGAAAAGCAAATTGCCAGTGTGCTATTAATGACATCATTAATGACACCATGGAACAGCCCTGAGTATCTACCAGTATGCATTTAAACAGCCTATGCATGTCAGAGCTACATGTAGCAACCTAAATAGGCCCTCAGACAATCTATATGGTAAACGGAAGTTCTAACGTCCCAAATGGCGACTGGGAATTCCTTCTCTCAAAATAACAGGTCCCTAGATGTTTGAGAGTATTCGTGGAGATTAACAGGCGGCATGCTTTCTACTCCCTAGATACAGTGATTGGGAATAATCATTAGTACTATTTAAAATGGAATAATTAAACTTAGAAATGCCCACACTGCATGCTAAATATTGTCTCTCTTGATTCCTCTCCCACATTTCCTCCTTCCCTATCCTCATGTCCTAACTACCCCTCTGTTTACAGAAGGATTTCTTCCTCGTCAGTATCTCTCATCTGTTAATAACAATGAATACATGCAATATTAATATAATAATTATTATTTATAAACGGACAACAAATTGCGCAGCACTGTACAGGAAAGGGTAAGGTACATTTCATGTACTATCATCATATCAAGTGACACATTGTACAACCTATTACATTGGCTCCTACCCCCACCAGTCTCTGTGTGTGACTCCATCCATTTCTAATTCTGTTTTATTTTGATTTTCACTTTTATTACATTACCTTGTGAAAAACGTTATTGATTATTGATAAAGCAACCACAAGTTGTGCAGCAGGGTGCAACTTCAAACCCTCCGCTGAACATAAGTGAACTGGCAAAACTCCAAGTGCCCCACTCCAGTCTTAAACCGATGTCTGATTTGTTTCAGTTTTTATGGTTCTGTGAAATTTAGTGCAGAGTGTTGGGTCTGCCACCATCCCTTTAACCGCGAGTCTCTCCATAAGCCTCTCTATTCAATATGTCCTATTTCTACCTATGACTAAGTGCCATGCGTTGTACCAAACTGCCTGTACCTGTTACCTCTAGTAAATTCTAAAGCATTGCTCTTTGTTTTGTGAAGAAATTTAATAAAGAAACAGGTCATGCTGGGATTAGTATCACAGTTTCTTTCATTTTGCTTTTTTTTATTACCTTGTTTCCACCGATTCCTTTCTGCATTTCTTCAAAGGTCGCGTAGAACTCTCCAATGAAATCATGTTTTCCACGAGAGTCGTAATCCCAAACTAGGCACTAAAGAAAGAGAGGAGCGAAGACCGGAACGGAGAGTGAAATTAGACTGAAATGAAGGGGCAAAGCTGGTGATAGAAGAAATACGCTAGGGCAGGGGTGCCCAAAATGTAGATCCCCAGATCTAAATGTAGATCCCTTTACAATGCCTTTAGAATGACAAAGCATCATAGAAGCTGTAGCTTTAAAACATCGACATCAAAGCATCTACCGTTTGGGCATCTCTACACTGCGGGGGGTATTTACTAAAAATCAATGAGTGAATTGAAAACCAAACTATAAAATCCAAACTGCAAATATTTGGCAACAGCAGGTGATTTGGAAAAACTAAGCTACAGCTATAGCCTTACTGTTGCAAAATAAAACAAAAAAAGGTTGCGCCTAAAATATACAGTAAAACATATAAGAGTGTATATAATAAATAATATAAAATAATACAATTTAATATTAAATATAAAATGAAATATAAATGGATAATTGGCAATAGTCCAAAACACTTATCATAAGTCCATAATGGTAGATGCCATGTATAAGAACAGGGATCCTGAGGCATAAAATGGGGTGTGTCTTCACAAAGGTGTCCTTGAAATCCAGTGAAGTAATATGTGGAGAAAAAGACAAAAGGAACTCCAATGGCACAGTATATAGATGAATAAAATGGTAAATAAAATAAAAGTAGTCTTACTCACACTTTTCAGAGCTAGAACCTAGCTCTGATATAACGCACGTGAAGTGGAATAATCCCCACTCAAGGATATGCGGAGTAATATTGATTGGCGAGTATCTGGCTCAGATTCAACGTCCAAGTTGGTATTATTTGACCCAGGGAGATAAAATAAAGTATATAGTGCTCTCTGTATAGTAATTAAAAGGTATAAAAAGAGAATAAATATATATAGTAGTATATTTATTCTCTTTTTATACCTTTTAATTACTATACAGAGAGCACTATATACTTTATTTTATCTCCCTGGGTCAAATAATACCAACTTGGACGTTGAATCTGAGCCAGATACTCGCCAATCAATATTACTCCGCATATCCTTGAGTGGGGATTATTCCACTTCACGTGCGTTATATCAGAGCTAGGTTCTAGCTCTGAAAAGTGTGAGTAAGACTACTTTTATTTTATTTACCATTTTATTCATCTATATACTGTGCCATTGGAGTTCCTCTTGTTTTTTTCTCCACATATTACCTCCCTGGATTGCAAGTACCCATTTGTGAAGACACACCCCATTTTACGCCTCAGGATCCCTGTTCTTATACATGGCATCTACCATTATGGACTTATGATAAGTGTTTTGGACTATTGTCTATTATCCATTTATATTTCATTTTATATTTAATATTAAATTGTATTATTTTATATTATTTATTATATACACTCTTATATGTTTTACGTTATATTTTAGGCGCAACCTTTTTTTGTTTTATTTTGCATCATTTCTTATCATTAGGGGATTATAGGGGACTCCCCTTTAAGGATTGCAGCCTTACTATTATTTTCTTGTGTGGCAATCTAGCGCTGATTTTTTCTCTTTCCATAGCCTTACTGTTGCCTTCATTTTGAAATGTGGTTTTCAATTAATTTTTCAGTGAATGAACCCCTAGGTGTAAGCCTGGCTTGCAGGGGGAGATTGAAGGACCCTATTGGGGTGAACCGTCACTTGAAATCACACTGGTTTGGGAGTTATGCTGAGAAATAAATGGAAGGTCACTTACCCGGAGCTTTCTTTTTTCCTCGCAACAACAGAGAGAACTAAGAGACACCTTGAAAGGCTCCCACACTGGGTTTAGATTGTTCTTAATGACCTGATGGAGAAGGAAATTGTCAGATAAGGCTCCTCTCAGCTCTGATTTATATAGCGCCAACATATTCAGCAGCGCTGTACAACAGGTAAATAAGACAAACATTAACTTCTAACAAGCCAAGATTGAAATACTGGAAATGTAGGTGAAGATGGTCCTGACCAAATGAGCTTACAATCTAATCACTCAAACTCCTTATCAAGTGACAAGTTTGCTTCTCATCTCACATTTCAGTGTCCATCTTGTGGTCCCATCCCACCCCACTTTCTATTTACAACATATATAACATATATTTATACATTTTCACACAGACACCCCTAAAAGACTTTTCTACTCACCTCTGTTCTGTAAACTAACTGCTCGCTTTGGTCATCATTGATGCGATAAATTTCCAGGAAGGGATCGGATTTACTAAAAAGATCCTAACAGGAAACAGGAGAGGTTAGTGTAGCGGAATATTGTGAATGTTCCGAGTCACTATTTTATGGCAATCACGCATTGACCAAACGGTTTCTGTTTATGATGGACGTCCTAGACCGCAGCAACTAGCATGCTAAGGGGTGTATCCTAGTGTACATTTCCAGGCCTTTCTACAACGCACTTGCACAAGGTACAGGTAGCAAACATTCTGTGTTTGTCCTTTGGACAATGTTTTATCCTGAATGAGCATGCAAAACTTAAGAGACAGTGTAATCATTTGCAGTCTGTTAATTCGTCAGTTTGTCTGTACTAGTCCTCTGTTCTGTATGTGGAGTGTATCCGGGACCCTATGCCTGTCAGTGTTTTGGGAAGATGTTCCCTGTGCCTGTCACCTTGTCATCCAGTTTCCGTGCGCAGAACGACAGCTCCACATATCCGTTGTTCCCTGAAATCTCCTCGGAAATTACCTGTAAGAAAAAGCTACCCATAAAACCCCTGTTTAAAACCCAATTAATTAAACAACCTTACCCCCTCCCTTATAAAACATTAATTTAATCAATCAATCCTAAAAATTTATTTATATTCCTGAAAATCCAGTTTTAAACCAAATATCAAAATATTAAATAGCAATTCGTAACCCCTCGCTCTTCCAAAATAACAATTCACTGCACTGTCATTATTTACTATCATGGAAAAAAGTACAAATTGTCCATGCAAACTGGATAATTTCTACTAGAAGGCAGTCTTACATGAGCCTTTGTCAAGAGAAACATAGTATGTGACGGCAGATAAGAATCATTCGGGGGGCGGGGCCGGACCGCCATGCCGAGCGGACGCACAGAGGGCTAGCTCCCGACAAGCTACCCAGATTTGAGCCCTTAAAAATCGTCAAAATCCCTACCCAACAATTAGCAGCTGTGCCACAGCACAAGAGACGACCCTGGTACCGGGGAGAGGCTTGCCGTGAGGTTTTAGTCCCTCGGTGAGGCGATCCCCGTCAGCTAAGATGGAGACCGCTCGGGCGGTGAGCGGGGCGGACGGCCGCTGCCCAGCTATCCCGCCCACTAGAGGTACGGCAGTACCGAGAAGCTAGGTGGGTCCGGCCCTGTACCCCCCCCCCTCTCTGGGCCGGCGGGGGTGATCCCGGTCCCCACCCCATCCCGGTCCCCACCCATGGAGTGCCATGAACTTGCCGGGGGTCCGCTTTCAAAATGGCGGAGACCGCGTGGCAGGCGACTCTGCCGGAAGCATCCCCCTCTTCCTACACAGGCGGACTGCAGACCCCGAACGAGCTGGAACCGGCGAATGAGTACCAAGGTACCACTAGCCAGGGAGGTGCAGCACTAATACCCACATCATCAGAGGGTACAGAATGCACCATGGGACTATGCTTGAAGGACCTGACTTACCCTACTGAGCCACTTATCTCACCGCAGAGGGGCAGAAACACACTGCCTGACAACTTAAAGTCACCATACTGGGACTCTCCCCCTGTACAAGGCAGGCATCAGGCTGGACAGCACATACCCCTGGGTGGAAGGTTGTTTCCCTGCACGGACACCCAACGGGACTGCATTTAACACCAAAGTCGACAGTCCACTCATCTCACTATGGCAGACCGCACTGCGAACGGACGGATCACCCGGCCTCTCGGCAAGGATGCATGACAAGCTGCACTGGCCCAACATGGGGTGGACACTCTAATATTATATTGCTTTAAACATTAGATTCAGTTAAGCTTGTTGCCTATTATTATTTTATTTTATGTCAGTAAGCCCATCTGTATATACATATGCATATATGATCTTCCCTGACACGTCAGACTAAAGATTAGAAAAGCATAACCTAGCATAACTACCTATAAGCGACACCCTTGAGAGCAGCGTTCAGCACTGTGTATTGTTTAGACAGACTGATATTGTATGGAATGTATAACCCACACACAAACCAAGCTAAACGTAACTATAATATTGTTTGACACCAATGCAATAGAAACGCTAACCCTAAACTACTGCTACCAAACGAAGATGTAACTCGTTATAACTAATGCGACTAACCAACGTATACCTAACCTGCCTTCTTAACATAAACATGTGTACGATCCATCTAAATGCTATATAACTGCTCACTAATCTGTATGATCAAAATTGTTGGAAAATGCTGTTGTGGCATTGCTGACAAGTGGATGTCAATCCTACACTGCAAAAATAAAGAATTAAAAAAAAAAAAGAACCATTCGGCCCATCTAGTCTGCCCTATTTTCTAAATACTTTCATTAGTCCCTGGCCTTATCTTATAGTTAGGATAGCCTTATGCCTACCCCACGCATGCTTAAACTCCTTTACTGTGTTAACCTCTACCACTTCAGCTGGAAGGCTATTCCATGCATCCACTACCCTCTCAGTAAAGTAATACTTCCTGATATTATTTTTAAACCTTTGTCCCTCTAATTTAAGACTATATCCTCTTGTTGTGGTAGTTTTTCTTCTTTTAAATATAGTCTCCTCCTTTACTGTGTAGATATAGTGTTCTCCTTTACTCATGTAGGAGCCGAAATGTTTTATTTTTTTTATTTTATGATTCCAAATAAAGACTTCCTTTCAGTAGAAATTACCCGGTGTGCAAGGATATTATGAACCTTTTCCCAATGGATATTTGGGCAGCTGCCCTCCCTGTCTAGAGCGCCCTGGTAAAAGTATGTTTTCTGTGTGTGTACTGCGCTCTCTAATCTGGTTACAATTATTTACTATTAATGTCTTCTCTGTGTTCTACTTGTTGTTGCCGTTCCTTATAGTGGACATGTCCGAGTATCTACATGATGCATGTTATTGGCCAGCATGGACCTACCGTGATGGTTGATTTCCCAGCATATTTTCCATATTTTAAAAAGAGACCTTTGGTAATCTTCTTCTGTGCCACAATCTGAAAGAAAGAAAATAACTACGATAACGTCATATCACCAACAACAGACTGATAGACATAGACTGTAGCTAATCAACGTTAGGATTAATATATATATAAACATTTCAAAATATCAGTATTGACACACAGCTAGTGACACATTGATAGTCAAGTCAAAAATCACACAAATTGGACCTCGTGTTGCAGACTAATTTATTCATCCCATTAATGATTTCAACATCAAGCGCAGACTCTCCTTGGGGCGCAGAGAGATCTAAGCAGAATTCGTCATATTCCTATTTATTAATAAAATATAGGCACGGTGGAGGCTATAAACTACTAGTAGCGTATACTGGACCACAACATTGAAAACTGAGTAATGTTTTGGTAGAGAGATATAATAGATATATAGACAGACAGACAAACAGACAGATAGACAGATGATTGATTAATAGATATATAGACAGACAGATAGACAGATGATTGATTAATAGATATATAGATAGACAGACAGATGATCAATATTGTATTACATAATATGAGCTCTTCCATATGAATATTCTATACATTCTTATTTCAAACATTCATGAGGTCAATCTAATATATATAATATACATACAAATATACATTCTAAGTTTTAGGGAAGGTTTAATTTTTTTTTCATTGTAAAGTGAAGAACTGGATGAGATAGAAAACAAGGTCTTTAATCTGTATACAGTGCGTTTTCATCAGGCCTGGGGTATCTGCCAACCACTCACTGTTTATTGTGGTTGCACTGCCTTTCCGAGGGCAACACAAACCTCTGGACACCATAAAGATTCTAAAGAAGGTATTTTGTAGAATATCTTTCATTAAATGCCAATTAAAGGATGGGTCTCTGACAGAATGTTATAACTGAACGTTTGCCCAGCAACGTCCATGCATGTTATATGGTCAACTGTCTCAAATGGTTAACTTGTTCAGTTACAGTGATATCATGCCACCTGCCAGGAAAATGTTCAAAGCCAAAAATTTTAACATTGTATGTCAGGTTTTATCACATAAATTCTCTTTCTTCCTATACTTCTAGAGAAAATGATTACAATACACATTCACATTTTATCCACACCATGGTACACTTTATATTCAATATCCAAAGAAAGATCAATATGTGCCTTCACATATGTATATTGTATATTTCTTTTTTGTTTCTTTTACACGAGTCAAGTTTACCTGCCCCTCTTTACCTTTCTCCATTACTTCACCCATCCCTTACTCCCGGCATTTCCTGGCTGCCTCTTGCTTCCTATCTGCCTCTTTTCCACTTTAAACCCTTTAAATTCATTTCGTTTTGACTACTTCTCCTATTTACCTGTTTATAGTATTCCTTATGAAAATTGAAAGAAAAACTGTCACTAAACATTTATTAGGTGGTCCTACAGAGCATCAGCTGGGGTAGAAATGTTTTTTTTTGTTTTTTTTTGCAATTGTGAAAAGAATTCTCCAAACTGATCTAGAAGAGTTAGCGACCCATAAATGGATGAATTGGATGCAATCTGTGAACTACCAGGATTCTCAAGAAAAACATGTAAACTCTCAGTCCAAAACTGGGTTGATGCAAAAAACTGGAACTAAACAAATTTTAGAGCCAGAATTACGGGAACTAGCAAATCCTGGAACCAGGATTAAAAGAACTCAGAATTGAACTCTGCCTTGCAGACCCTCATTGTTAAACTATGATCCCAAGTCCAGATATCTTGGACTCCTTTTCTATAACTTCTCTTCATTACCTGTCCCAGCGTGATCTCCACTCCTCCGAGGAAGTCATCATCTCTGGCTCCAATGCTACAATGTCCATGGATGTCATACACCTCAAACCGCAGCTTCTGGACTTCCTCAAAATAATAGTCCACAGTAAAAACTTTTGAGAAGACGGGGTTGAGGTTACTTTTAATCACTTCTGTCCTGTCCACCTGAAGAGGTTAAACAACAAGCAAGCAACAAGGATTGTTTAATCAGTAGCTGTGAGGAATGTACAAGAAATAGCAATGTCATTATCAGTTACAAGAACTAAATGAATTGTCAAAGAAAATAATGTAAACAATACCAGCACTGGAATGGTACACAGTGGACCTAAGTTTATGGTTGTACATTCGTCCATCAGCAAAACTAGTAATTATCCTGGTTGAGGAAACTAAGATTGGTCTACATCTGTTGCTAACCTCGAAGAGTTGTTTTCAAATGTTGGCTTGTTTTTCTGTGTTTAGACACACATTCTAGTGACTTCCCCTATAAAATAAACTCACCATTAATTGATAACAGTGTTTTCTGTGTGTAATTAGACTATTGGCCACATTATGTCAACCATGTGGCCAACCACTTAAGAAGCACTGGTGCAAAATATTCAAGTAGAATTAGTTTTAGGATATTGCATTATTTCAGGGTTTAATAACCACACTGTGTTTTGTTCAGAACTAAGAAGGGGATTTCAGATTTTAGGGCTTATGTAGGCAAAATGTGAAATTCTCTGGCAAATACCCAACAATTCCCTGTTTAGTGATAAAACTTGACATATGGTTCCATATCTTAATAATGAAAAAGAACAGCAGGACATGTATAAAAGGGGGCATTATATCTGTATGCCGGGCATCAGGCTTGGGACAATATCATATTTGGATTAGGAAAGGGCATTACCAGCATGTTAATGTTATATATTTAGAGGGATGCTTTTAACAAAATTACCATTTTTCTTAATTTTTAGAGTATCAGATGTGTTACTAGACCTGTAGTGGCATATGGAGAAATACTGTTTATCTGAGTACATGTTACTGTTACTGTTAGAAAGAAAGGCAGAGTGTAGATGTTTGTATAGGTTTGGCTAATTCTGGCATGCCATAAGTGTGTGCATTAGATACTGTTTCTGGAAGAACACTGTAGGGATAATTGTGGGGCACCAAGCTTTGCAATAATGAGTCTGTATGTACCATAAGCTTTTGAATACAGAATGGAGAATGTGATAGCATAGTAACAGAGGACAATGAGCTCTAGGCTCTAGCATAGTAACAGAGGACAATGATAAGTTTGTATGTAAGATGAGTTCTGGGGTAGTAACAGATGGAGATCATAAGTCTGTATGTAACAAGAGCTCTGGGGTGGTAACATAGGGAAATGAAAGGTCTGCATTTAACATGAGCTCTGAGGTAGTAACAGAGGACAATGATAGGTCTGTATGTAACATGAGCTCTGGGGTAGTAACAGAGGAAGATCATAAGTCTGTATGTAACATGAGCTCTGGGATAGTAACAGAGGAAGATCATAAGTCTGTATGTAACATGAGCTCTGGGGTAGTAACAGAGGAAGATCATAATTCTGTATGTAACATGAGCTCTGAGGTAGTAACAGAGGACAATGATAGGTCTGTATGTAACATGAGCTCTGGGATAGTAACAGAGGAAGATCATAAGTCTGTATGTAACATGAGCTCTGGGGTAGTAACAGAGGAAGATCATAATTCTGTATGTAACATGAGCTCTGAGGTAGTAACAGAGGAAGATCATAATTCTGTATGTAACATGAGCTCTGAGGTAGTAACAGAGGACAATGATAAGTCTGTATGTAAAATGAGTTCTGGGGTAGTGACAGAGGAATACCATAAGTCTGTATGTAACATGAGTTCTGGGGTAGTAACAGAGGAAGATCATGAGTCTGTATGTAACATGAGCTCTGGGGTAGTAACAGAGGAAGATGATAGGTCTCTATGTAACATGAGCTCTGAGATAGTAACAAAGGGCATACAAAGGTCTGCAGGTATAATTTGCTCTGAATTCTTAACAGTGGTGAATTATTAGTCTAATTAGAAAGAGCTCTGGAATAGAAAATGGATTGATGACATTAAGTCAGTGAGCTTCATGGCCTATGGAACATTACCATGTGCAGTAATTTCACATCTGTAGGCATCATACAAAGTGGACTATTAATAGAGCTCTACAGAGCACTCCAGTTGTTGTGGACTACATCTCCTCTGATCTTTCACCAGCATTTTGGCTGCGAGAGCATTATGGGAGATAAAGCTCACAACATCTGGAGGCCGAAGGTTGCCTACCCCTGCTGTAGAATATAAACATGGTCAGTAACACATCTCAAATAAAGAGAACTAGTGCTGAGAGATTAACTTGGAGCATGAGATCTAGAACAATGAGCACACAGAGGACCTTCAAATGGGTTCTTAATGAGCTTTTCTACATTACAATCCCTGCCTTAAAACCCCATATATTTTACAACACTCAACTTTTGCACGGGCATGCAGTGTGGGACATACCTACAAACAACCACATCTTAAAGTTGACATTTAAACACCTGTTTCCGAGTTTTTTCAAATATTCTAGGACTCTCTTTACCTAATACTTACAATTAGCATTTCGGTACAGTACAGACAATATGCATTCACATTTGTTCTAATCTGCCTTAATTCTTTTTTCTCTAAATATGGCTTAAAAGAGCTGAGACTAAGGGGGTGCTATAGATCATGTGTATAGGGGCGTATAAGATGAATGCCCTGCTCAATGTAGGAATAAATATCTGATCCGCACGTATAACCCCTTGGAGCACTGAAATAGGTCTTGTTTATATGTTTGCTCGTCTTATTAGAGCGATAGCATTGAATGAGAGGTATGTATCTCATTAACTGTAACATCTGAGGAGCTTAGTGATTTATTTTATCAGCGATGCAGCTATAGTTTAAGAAGAAAGATCAGTGGGTGTTTTTAGCATGGAATATTAGTGTGGCCAGTAATTGGTCTCAGTGTGTGTTGTTAGATGAGACTGAATGGGAGCACTGATGGATCTCTGTGTGAGTATTTGGCTAAGGGACATTTCACCGGGGGTTGATATAGATAAAGGGGATAGTGGAAGATACATGTTTTTAATAGCTTGCCGGTATAAAAGAGGGAATAGTTACAGAGCCCTGTGTGTGATTAAAACACAGATGAGGCTGGTGAGGTCATAGTAATGGATTATAATATGTTGTACTAGTTGTGGGCAGTACAGATTACAAGGATCTCTGTGTACGTGGCTGTAAAGTGATAGATGTAGCTCTAAGGGAAGGGGTCTAGCACCAATGCTGACTATATGCTCTATGTGTGTGGTTATAATAAAATCTAGTGGCAGTAGTGATGTCCCGAACGGTTCGCTGGCGAATAGTTCCTGGCGAACATAGCTTGTTCGCGTTCGCCACGGACGGCGAACATATGCGATGTGCGGTCCGCCCCCTATTCGTCATCATTGAGTAAACTTTGACCCTGTACCTCACAGTCAGCAGACACATTCCAGCCAATCAGCAGCAGACCCTCCCTCCCAGACCCCCCCACCTCCTAGACAGCATACAATTTAGATTAATTCTGAAGCTGCATTTTCTTTTTGTGTTTGTGTTTATTATACATTATCCTCCATAGCCAGTAACCTGTGTTTATTATACATTATCCCCCATAGCCAGTAACCTGTGTTTATTATACATTATCCCCCATAGCCAGTAACCTGTGTTTATTATACATTATCCCCCATAGCCAGTAACCTGTGTTTATTATACATTATCCCCCATAGCCAGTAACCTGTGTTTATTATACATTATCCCCCATAGCCAGTAACCTGTGTTTATTATACATTATCCTCCCATAGCCAGTAACCTGTGTTTATTATACATTATCCTCCCCATAGCCAGTAACCTGTGTTTATTATACATTATCCCTCCCATAGCCAGTAACCTGTGTTTATTATACATTATCCCCCATAGCCAGTAACCTGTGTTTATTATACATTATCCCCCCATAGCCAGTAACCTGTGTTTATTATACATTATCCTCCCATAGCCAGTAACCTGTGTTTATTATACATTATCCTCCCCATAGCCAGTAACCTGTGTTTATTATACATTATCCCTCCCATAGTCAGTAGCCTGTGTTTATTATACATTATCCCCCATAGCCAGTAACCTGTGTTTATTATACATTATCCCCCATAGCCAGTAACCTGTGTTTATTATACATTATCCTCCCATAGCCAGTAACCTGTGTTTATTATACATTATCCTCCCCATAGCCAGTAACCTGTGTTTATTATACATTATCCTCCCATAGCCAGTAACCTGTGTTTATTATACATTATCCCCCATAGCCAGTAACCTGTGTTTATTATACATTATCCCCCATAGCCAGTAACCTGTGTTTATTATACATTATCCCCCCATAGACAGTAACCTGTGTTTATTATACATTATCCCCCATAGCCAGTAACCTGTGTTTATTATACATTATCCTCCCATAGCCAGTAACCTGTGTTTATTATACATTATCCTCCCATAGCCAGTAACCTGTGCTTATTATACATTATCTCCCCCATAGCCAGTAACCTGTGTTTATTATACATTATCCCCCCACAACCAGTAACCTGTGTTTATTATACATTATCCCTCCCATAGCCAGTAACCTGTGTTTATTATACAATATCCCCCCATTGCCAGTAACCTGTGTTTATTATACATTATCCCCCATAGCCAGTAACCTGTGTTTATTATACATTATCCCCCCATAGCCAGTAACCTGTGTTTATTATACAATATCCCCCCATTGCCAGTAACCTGTGTTTATTATACATTATCCCCCATAGCCAGTAACCTGTGTTTATTATACATTATCCTCCCATAGCCAGTAACCTGTGTTTATTATACATTATCCTCCCCATAGCCAGTAACCTGTGTTTATTATACATTATCCTCCCATAGCCAGTAACCTGTGTTTATTATACATTATCCTCCCCATAGCCAGTAATCTGTGTTTATTATACATTATCCCTCCCATAGCCAGTAACCTGTGTTTATTATACATTATACCCCCCATAGCCAGTAACCTGTGTTTATTATACATTATACCCCCATAGCCAGTAACCTGTGTTTATTATACATTATACCCCCATAGCCAGTAACCTGTGTTTATTATACATTATACCCCCATAGCCAGTAACCTGTGTTTATTATACATTATCCCTCCCATAGCCAGTAACCTGTGTTTATTATACATTATCCCCCCACAACCAGTAACCTGTGTTTATTATACATTATCCCCCCGTAGCAGTAACCTGTGTTTATTATACATTATCCTCCCCATAGCCAGTAACCTGTGTTTATTATACATTATCCCTCCCATAGCCAGTAATATGTGTTTATTATACATTATCCCTCCCATAGCCAGTAACCTGTGTTTATTATACATTATACCCCCATAGCCAGTAACCTGTGTTTATTATACATTATCCCTCCCATAGCCAGTAACCTGTGTTTATTATACATTATCCCCCCCCCCCCCCCCCATAGTCAGTAACCTGTGTTTATTATACATTATCCCCCATAGTCATTTATCGTTGGACCTAGGCAGCATGATGTCTTAGGCCGGCCCAGAGAGTGAGTGAGTGAATAATATAATATATATGTTCAGAAACATATTAGTAATATATGTAAATCGGGTTCATGCAAAGAGGGTGAAAAGGTATTAAAGAAAAACACACTTATTGCATCAAATTTACAAAGCCAAACTTTTAAAAGCTTTTCTCATTTCTTTCTCGGGATGAGGAATATATCGGTTGTAGACTGAGGGATTCAGTGAGAGTAGTGGTGAAATGTGTGTGGCATGACTGAGTGTGGGTAAGTAAGAGTCAAGTATTTTAACTGGGCACTAGTTCTAGGTGGGATAAAGTGGTATAGCGGATGGATGAGTAGTTTGGTTCGTTTTAGAGGTTTGTAGAGAAAGTATATAGTGATCATGATTTTTAGCGATATCCAATATTTTTAAGGTGGTCTCAAACAAAAATAAAATGGAATATAAAATTTGTGGGAATATCGACTAGTCGTGTACAGTAAATCAGAGAGGGCTCAGAATGTCGAACCATCGATCGGTAACCTGGATGAAGTAGGGGGTCTATCTGTTTTATTAAATACGCGGTAATATGCTTTGTTTTGGGGGCGTAGGCATGACGTGGGCCAATCACTGGTGTAACAGTAGTGTACATTTAAAAAAATACATTTGACTGTGAAATAATAGCAGTCAGTTTCCTTCACACGTGTGCGTTTCAGGGCCTGCCAGGGCACAGTGTCACACCAGTGCAACTCATATCTGGTGTAACAGTAGTGTACATTAAAAAAAAAAAAATACAGGGGGCATGTTGTCACCTTTCGAGGACCCTTGGTGTTGTACGTGGCTGGGTGGAGGAAGAGACCTTCAATGACATCAATGACATCAGTGAGGACAAGGAACGGGACATGGCTAGCTTGGTATCCAACCTTGTGCAAATGGGGAGTTTGCGGTTGTGCAAATGGACTGTTTGCGGTTGTTTGCGGTGTGTGTTAAACGGGGAGTTTGGTCTGTCACTGTGAAGCGGGCATAACCCTTACACTACCTGATCGATACAACATCATACCTGATGTTTTAAAGCACGTTATTCCAAACAATTTAGGAATGTTAGGTGATATATGCCCTTTATGGATTAAAACCAGACTCTGCATCAACTGTGTAATTTTCCATGGGAGTTTTGCCATGGATCCCCCTCCGGCATGCCACAGTCCAGGTGTTAGTCCCCTTGAAACAACTTTTCCATCACTATTGTGGCCAGAAAGAGTTCCTGTGGGTTTTAAAATTCGCCTGCCTATTGAAGTCTATGGCGGTTCGCCCGTTCGCAAACATTTGCGGAAGTTTGCGTTTGCCGTTCGCGAACGGAAAATTTTATGTTCGTGACATCACTAAGTGGCAGCTTTAAATGTGTGTAGGTGCAGTGCCTCTAGTGGCATTAAGCTTTGGGTGCATTACTGTCAGAGTTGTCTATGTGGCTGTGGTGGCACCAAAACGTTAGTTACAGGGCTGAAGTGCTGAAAGGTTATTTTCTTACTGTATCACTGTTTTGTTACTGTGAATTGAAGAGATGCAGTTCCTGCTCGGTCGGAGCTGTTATATGTATACTGCATAGAGTGCAGATTTCCATGCGTAGATTGTACAAGGCAGATCTAGCATCTGCCAAAGCAGTTTCATCAGCAAATGACTGTGGACTTCCCCCATTATAACCTTCCTGCATTTCCCTCCCAAACTTTTTGGTGGGTTACGAATTGTATGTTATGTCATGTAAAGGTATGTGTTTCATTGGTGTGAGAGGTAAAGGATAAGGTTAAATGGACACTCCACTGCCCCAATGCAAAATTTAAAAATCACTGTTTAGTAGATATATACCAAACATGACCATGCATGTATTTATTTATGTATTTTCCCATTGGAGGTTCATCTAAAAACAGCTTACAAAACTTGCAGATCTCCTGTCTGCCGCCTTTGCAAGCCCTCCCCTTCTAACCCCGCCCAGACTTTCTGTGGCTGTCCAATCACAGACTTCCCAATGCAGATCAATAAGAAGTCTTTGCAAGGCAGGTGTGCTCTGGGCAATTGTTGCCTCTTGGGTTTAGCTCCATTGAGCTAACCAAACCAGGAAGTAACAGGAGCATTTGTCTGACTGACAGCCAGGAGGTTGTAACAAGGTTAATTTATAAAAGTGGCAATTTCTGTTGAAATTTGCACTTTTTGTAAAATGAAAAAAGACGACACACTCTTCACTCATAAAGTACTTCAGTAAACTTAACTGCTTTAGGGATCTTAGGCTTGACAAAGACCATGTGATTTAATGGCTATCTTGCCAACTCAATTTTGATGGAATAAACTCCTTCACTGAAACCTTAGGTGTCTCTGCTCCATTATTCCGGCTGTCCCTTTAATGGTAGCAAGGCTCTGAGAGTCTGTAGCGGCAGTAAATACTAAAAGGGTAAGGCATTAAGTGTCTATGGCTGTAGTATCTCACGTGGCAAGGCTTAATATGTGCATTGCTGTTGTGGCAATGGTTGTAGGAATCATTTTGTGTGGGACTTTAATGAAGGGGCTCTAGATGAGTGTTACTATAGTGGTAGTTGTTCAAATAGATTCATATATTAGTCCTCGTTGTTAAAATGCCTCTAGGATTCCAATTAACGTTATATAACCGTTTTTTCACTAACCTTTGCCAAATGCTGGTTAGATTTTATTTCTTGTCTTTCATTTTTTTCACAGATCTGACGTGTCTCACCACTGTAAATACCATAGCTTGCCACAGAGTACAGCAATATCCCATGAGATTTAAAGAGTTATAGAGTCTAATTACAGACATGGAACTTCGGCTTTCCGATTTCCATCAATTCCTTTAGAAGGTTAATGTCACTTTGAGGACAAAGGGAACTTGTAAGATCATATTGGAGAGGTCTTTATCTAGACATGTCTGTTTGCTTGCTACCTATAGATGCTATTTGGTAAATACTGTGTCACCATACTGACTACATATTGACAGTATTTCTAACCGTGTTCAACTCTAAACCTGTCTAACTAGCCCTTGCTAATCACAGCTATCCGTATCTAACGCTAAATCTAACAATTAACTTTTTAGTAGATTGCCCCCACAAGTCAAACAATGAGTACAGCTGCAATATCCCACTAGTGAAGCAGCCAGCAATAGCCCATTGAGAGCCAATCTCAGCATATAATGCTGCACTCACTCATCAGCTGTCCATCATAGCCCTAGGACTTTAGTGACTGGTTGTCACAGTGAGCATATGGCATGTGGCAGCCTTTTCGGGCTACGATAAGTGAGGCTTCAAGTAATGGAAAGAACATGTCATGGTCAAGGTGTGTACTAGTCTTCCCTGGCTGGCTGGAGTTGATAGGCTACGTGATTACTGGGGGCTGCTGTCTCCACGGTTGCTTTCATTAAGGGATCTCCACACTGCTACTTCTATAATGCCTCATAGTGAGCGATCAACAAATAGCCTGGTCTCACCATTTCCTGTGCAAACAGCTCTCTGACAGCACTTTAAACAGCTGCCGTACATGGCAATATCGTGGAGTTAAAGTATTAAGCTTCCCAATCTGGATCACCAAATAATCTGTGACTATCCAGGGGTGTTTGGTTAACAAACGTGGATATTAATCACAGTACTAATCGATGTCTGGATTATGGCATTCTGCATCCAAATGGATATGAATTTCAGCCGTTTCGGATACCACCTGAGGGCTGAAATCTGGTTCTACATGTTGAATATCAAGACTATTTGCCAAACTGCAACACTAGTAGCCACCAGGCAAATAGATTTAAAATTAAAAAAAAACAACATATTCCACGTGCAAGGGTTAAGTAATGTGGTCTCTGACCAGTTCCTGACATGGTGCTGCCATTAATACCCCTATTCCGTGAGTGTTTGTAATACTAATAATTATATAATGTGCGAGGACCCTCTTACCTGCTCCATCCATCGCACTGCAGGTGGTGGGGTGGTCACGTGTAGCTGCCGCGTCACTTATAATCTCATCTTATTAGCTGTGGGATAGCTTTTGGACACAAATGCCTCCCATATGCCCACACGTTTAGCTGGCAAGTGTTATATTATCAGAAACACAGGGTGTCAAACTGACTCCCCAATGCACAAGGAGGGGGGTTATTGGCTCCCTCCTTCAACATGCCAGAGAACACCCCCCAAAAAAAATCTTCACTTACTTGGGCATGATCAGCCCTCTTACTGTCCCTCTGATCCCCTTTCACATATCTCAAAGTAGGGCCACAGGTTGCCCAGTCTGTAGGGAAGTAAAATTTGCATAGATGTGACAGATCTGTTTTATGTCTTACAGGTGACTCGCGTGTATATTATTGGCTTGGAGCAGTTTTGGGGCACTGGTGTTGTATTAGGTGGAAGTTGCATGATCCTGCAGAGAAGAAAGATCTCTCTATCTCAGTATGTGTTACTAACCTAATATAGCTGGGGATGTTAATTTTATGTCCATGCATGTGCTTTACCAACCTTCATTCTGCAACTTGAATAAATTAATCACAATTTAAGCTGGGTTCTTCAATAAAATTCAACGTACATAGAGGAGGTTATCCACACCAGAATATGACATAGTGAAAAGAATACACCATGTCAGCTAATATTTCACATAGACAGCAATGTTTAGCAAATGAAGGCCTCCAACATGCCAGTAAATGTAAGTACAAAGGTAATGCTACTAATACAGCCATATATTCAATAAAAATGCATGTACGTCAATGTACCACCCATAAACATAATAAAATGAACTGAAAACCCTCATACCTCCATCCACTGGCCTTGAGACTGCATAAGAAGAACCGCACATGGGTCAGACTTGTTAAGTGTGTCTCTGTCCAGCAGGTTCTTGCAGCACACACGGAGTTCCACCTTGGACACACATGTGGCTGTGACAACTCCAAGCGAAGATGGAGATGCCAAGTCTGGGATCTCATTCACCATCATCTTCCCAAATAAGAGGGCCTCCCGTGGAGAGAAGACTGGGAAAGATCCAGATGTGGGAAGTGTGGAGACCACAAAACAGCTACTGAATGATTGTCAGCAGGGCAGTGCCCTCTCCATGTGATAGTCTGGGCCTAGTATAGAGGAGCATCAAAAAATGGATAGTTTAAGATCTTCGAGAAGATATAGTTTCTGCAGGATGACCACAACACCCGAATAACACCTTTTACATGTAAGTCGAAAAGCACTCAGAGTTCACTTCTCCACTCAACTTTGACAGGGAATGATAACAAAGGAGAGAATGTGCAACTAGGATCTTGAATTTTCCACAATGGTTCACAATGATGTGATCCAATACCTTCTTTGTAGATTATAATGTGATAGATTTTACATATACTGACAATGAACTGCAACTGTTGAATGGAGGGTCTTAGGACAAGAGTCTACTGTACATTTGTTTCACTTGGCTGCACTCAAGAGCATCACAGAATGCTTTTAGTCACTGGTAGACATATAATTGAACTGTACTCAGCCCAGGAAATTATGGATAGTCTTTACGTGTGGAGCACTTTAAATTTTGGCTGAGAATAAGCATTAGAACAGCAGATCATCTGGGGATTCTGTGGTCTGTGGTTGTAGGTGTAGATTGCCTGATGTCCTTCCTAATAGCTGGAGGTGTTTTTGAAAGTTCCTGCAAAGTTGGAGAGAAGGTGATAAAGTCTAAGCCCCCAACAGCAATGAGTGGCAGATTCAGCAAAACGTTCTGTGAAGATAAAAGGCAGAAAAATGAGCATCAGTCACTCCTGCAAGGCGAGAAGAAAAAAGAAAAGAACATGTTATGTATCTGCAGGGCTTTTATTACACATCCAACTACGCACCCCCGGGCACGTGTTTTCGGTAGCATGCAAATCAAACTGCGTTACAGTCATTTCGCAGAGCTGTGGGACTGGAAAAATACAAGTAACTCATGGTGTTGTACGCCCCCATATGAAAGGGTGATTAAGGGGGATCCTTTATCGCAGTATTCACAGTATGCAGTTAGGAAAACATTTTATCTGTGCTGGTAGGTTTGCAAAGCACGTGTATAGATCGAGAAAAGTAAAGTGATTTCACCTCCTTTGTGCTTTCCCATGTAAATAACTCATCCTTTTTTTTCCCAAAACTTTTTTTTTTCTCAAGCTTTTCAACTTTTTACAAATAATAATTGTGTTGTTCTCATATGAAACATTCACCTGTGTATCAGGTCAGATTATTATGCCACACTGCCAGTAGACAAGAAATATAGAAACCATTCCACTCGATGTGACCCACCTGCACAGTAGCCAATTAAACAAGGGGGGGGGGGGGGGGGAGGGGCTATAAATTAATAATGTGATAAAATAGAACCATGGGAGTTTTTCTTAATATGGGACAAAGAAAAATCCTTGAGCTAGCCTGTGTGAAAAACGATAATCTAGGCACTTGCTTGCGTAATGTACGACGTGATTACTTTTCATTACATACACACACTGTTTAAATGCCAAATTCACTTTAATTCACTGTCAGGTTAAGAGATGGTCCAGAGTGGAAGAACAGGCAGAGAACAGAGAGACACATTTTCAATGTACCTGTACTTTCGAAGCTGAAAGGTTCTGCAGAGATTAATTGTTTCTTACTGAGACTTAGACCTAACAAGGTGTTTTATTTTAATAAAATCTAGATATTTCTTTGAGATCTATTGCATAATTGCAGGTACACTGAAGATTAATCCAGGAGTTTTACTCTTATTTATTTAACAAAGTTGCTGTTTTTAATTTTAGGATCCTGGACCTGTACCCATAAGCAGAAGACATGATGAGCCTTGTATGATAATTCTGAATACTGAAAGTAAAACAGAGTAAAACGCAAATTAGCAGCTTCATACTTTATCAGTTTGGAAGATCTACTGTGTCACTAGTCACTGGCGCACGATCACTGTGTGTCACCTGCAGAGCAGCATTATCACTGTGTGTCACTAGTCACTGGCGCACGATCACTGTGTGTCACTAGTCACTGGCGCACGATCACTGTGTGTCACTAGTCACTGGCGCACGATCACTGTGTGTCACTAGTCACTGGAGCAGTATCACCATGTGTCACTAGTCACCGGAGCGGTATCACTGTGTGTCACTGGCACTGGAGCAGTATCACTGCATGTCACTGGCAGTGGAGCAGTATTACTTTATATCACTGGCAGTGGAGCAGTATCACTGTGTGTCACTGGCACTGGAGCAGTATCACTGCATGTCACTGGCAGTGGAGCAGTATCACTGCATGTCACTGGCAGTGGAGCAGTATCACTGTATGTCACTGGCAGTGGAGCAGTATCACTGTGTGTCACTGGCACTGGAGCAGTATCACTGCATGTCACTGGCAGTGGAGCAGTATTACTTTATGTCACTGGCAGTGGAGCAGTATCACTGTGTGTCACTGGCAGTAGAGAGGTATTACTGTATGTCACAGGCACTGGAGCAGTAGCACTGTGTGTCACTGGCAGCGGAGCAGTAGCACTGTGTGTCACTGGGACTAGAGCAGCATCACTGCATGTCACTGGCAGTGGAGCAGTTTCACTGTGTGTCACTGGGACTAGAGCAGTATCACTGTGTGTCACTGGCAGTGGAGCAGTATCACTGTGTGTCACTGGCAGTGGAGCGGTATCACTGCATGTCACTAGTCACTGGAGCAGTATCACTGTGTGTCACTAGTCACTGGAGCAGTATCACTGTGTGTCACTGGGACTAGAGCAGCATCACTGCATGTCACTGGCAGTGGAGCAGTATCACTGTGTGTCACTAGTCACTGGAGTAGTATCACCAGGGCCGGATTAACATAGGGGCTGATGGAGCTGCAGCTCCAGGCCCAGGCCCATGGAATAGGCCCATTGAAAAAAAAAAAAAAAAAAAAAAAAAATGTTTTTTTTTTTAAATTTTTTTTTTTTTTTTTTTTACACACACACTACTCTTAGGTTTGCCACCTGACTGGTATTTTACTGGCACAGCCGGTATTTGAGACTGCCTGGCTGGCAATACAAATGCAGGTATTTTTCTCAGAATAAGTGGAGATTACTCTACAATACCAGCACCGGCCAGTAGGGGTCACTGTGTGTGGAGAGAAGCAGGGATAGGAAGTTACAGCATATCCCCATAGACATATAATACCTAGACGCCGCATTGACCTCGGGGGGCCATGAAATGCGGGCGCCATTTTGGGCCGGTCACCCGGTGTGGTATTATATGTCTATATATTAGGACTTCTGTCCCTAATTTTTTTTAATTTACTTTGCCTTAGTGACAAATCTCACTTTAGTAAATAGTGATGTGATTGTTTGTTCTCCTATTCTCTTTATGCTATCTCCATGCGGACTTCAAAGTGCAAAAGACAGAGCTCACAATAATAAAGAGTTGTAGATATCTTCATTTTATTTTGAACAGTTCTAAAATCCATATTAGTTAAAAATAGGTGAAAAGTAAATACATTACAAATCAGGCAAAGATCCAGTCCCACTTTAAAACATGTATATTAAGATGATAGATTGTGGGGTTAGTTCACTAAACTTGTAATTTTAGCAAACCTAAATCCAAATGCAATGCATAGTTTCAATCTGGAAATTCAAATAATTTCAATGTATTGAGTAAACTTAGTCGATAACGTAAATAACCATAGAGGTCTTAAAGTAGCAAATGTCAGTAAAGTTTATTTAATAACCCAGGATTAAACATCATGCTACTGGATCTATACACCCTCCAGGTGTATTTTAAGACTAACCATATTTACTTTGAGGACCTTGCTCTGCAGATCATAGACATATATATTCTATATATGTCTATGCTGCAGATCACACTGTGACCAATCCAAGATGGCGGCCCCGCGGCTCATCAGCGCCAAGTAGTATTTTAGGTCTATGCATATCCCTGCCTCTCTGTACTACTCACTGATCCATGGGGACCAGCAACACAGCACAGAGTCCAGACAGCAGCTCTACAGCTCAGATAAGTGAGGGATGGGGGGGAAAGGCAGCAGGGACACTGGGGGACCATGAGACACTAGGGGACACATGTGGACACTGAGACACTAGGGGACACTGAGACACTAGGGAACATATGGGGACACTGAGACACTAGGAGACACATGGGGACACAGACACTGGGAGACCTGGGAACACTGAGACACTTGGGGACACTGAGACACATGGGGATGCTGAGACACATGGGGACGCTGTTTCTCCCAGTGTCCCCCATCCAGTGTCGCTAGTGTCTCAGTGTCCCCAAGTTTCCCAGTGTCTGTGTCCCATGTCTCTGTGTGCCTAGTGTCACCATGTCTATGTCCACAACTGTCCTCATGTCTCCCAGTGTCCCCAAGTGTCTGTCTCCCAGCCAGTGTCCCCTAGTCTCCCAGTGTCCCATAGTCTCCCAGTGTCTGTGTTCCCATGTCTCTGTGTCCCTAGTGTCTTAGTGTCCCCAAATGTTTCAATGTCCCCATGTCTCCCAGTGTCTGTGTCCCTAGTGTCTGTGTCCCCATTTCTCCCAGTTTCCCTAAATGTCTGTGTCCCCATGTCTCTCAGTGTCCCCGGGTCTCTCAGTGTCCCCGGGTCTCAGTGACCCCATGTCTCTCAGTGTCCTAGTGACATGGGGACACACTGAGACACTGGGAGAAATGGGGACACTGAGACACTGGGAGACTAGGGGACTGGGCGGCATGGGGACACTGACACTGTGATACATAGGGACACTGAGACACTGGGTGACTTGTGAGACTGAGACACTGGGAGCAATCCATCTATACAGCAGAATCAAACTGTGAGTAGTTTGTTGGTGATGTTACAGAATTTTCTCTGATGTCACTCATTGTGATTATACAAAGGATTAAGGCTGGTATTTTGTTCCAAGAAAGGTGGCAACCTTAACTACTCTTCATATACTCTTGCTTAAAGTAGCACTATAGGGTCAGGAACACAATCATGTATTTCTGACCCTATTATGTTAAAACCACCACCCTGCCCCCTTCTTGCCTCCCTAAGTATAGTAAAATATAACTTGTATTCAAGTCTGCAGCTGCTGGCTCTGCCTCTGAACTGACTGTCTGCTGACATCATCAGAAGTGGTGGTCTGAGCAAATTACAATACTTCCCCATAGAATTGTCTGAGACTGTCAACTAGGCAGATCAAGGGCAGAGCCAGCACAAGTCATAGCCCTGGCCAATCAGCATCTCCACATAAAGATAAATTGAATCAATGCATCTCTATGAGGAAATTTCAGTGTCTGCATGCCAAGGGTGGAGACACTGAATGGCAGTGCTGCACACTAGGCAGTACTGCCTCAGGAAGCACCTCTAGCAGCCATCTAAGGAGTGGCCAGTGGAGTTATTTTATCTGAAAAGACAGTGTTTACTGCAAAAGGCCTGAATGGAATGATTCTACTAACCAGAACAAATACAATAAGCTGTAGTTGTTCTGGTGACTATAGTGTCCCTTTAAGTTTGGAAGCTTAAGAGGGATGTATGGGAACAAAACGTGTGTGGACTGGCTGACAATAAAATTAGTTTAGGTAATGCAGACGTTGGTCTCTCTAACACTGTGGCATGTCCCCATTCATCTACACTCACTACATACACCTTTTATCTGTCTCAGACTATATACCAGGAATTTCTGCCTGCTAGTAAGAAGGTAAGGAGACAAGTGGACCAGCGAGTGCTAGGGGACAGTCCTTAGAAAGCATTGAGTGAGCGCATCATTAGACGCATTTATGTCAAGCTCAGGGTGCTGCCTGCATAGTATGCCCTTAGTTGGACAGCCTGCATGATTGGCGGGCAGCCTGACATGCATTCATGCCAGGCTGTCCTTCAAATTCTTTCGACAGACATGCCCCCTTTTTGGGCATGTTCTCCCCTTTTGGCAGGTCTGGTCACGTGATTCGCACCAGTTGATTCTCACCCTTTTACCCCGCCCATTGACTGCCTGCTTCACTGGACACTGCTGTTAAGGGTTATGGATTTAATTGAAAGATGAAATATATAAATTAGAGAGAGATTAGCATAGAGTATGTGTTTTCTTATAGCTGCATCCTATGAGTTTCCCTCCAGCACCATCTCCATCAGATACATGACGATTGGGAGGTATGATTGTTTTAATGTTTTTGGTCGATAAGATTCCGTAATTAGGCCCATCATAATTGTCAGCACCAGGCCCAGTGTGCTCTTAATCCGGCCCTGAGTATCACTGTATGTCACTGGCACTGGAGCAGTACCAATGCATGTGACTGGCAGGAGTGGAGTGGGCAGACAGTCACAGACAGTCAAAGTAAAGGCACTATGTACAGGAGTAAAGTGTAAACAGCAGAACAGGCAGGAGAGAGTGTCTCTCTGTCTATCACAGACTAGGATAGAGGAAACGCAGCTGCTAACACACACAGCTCAGTACACCCACACAGTCACTGTGACCATGAAACACGCACAAAAGAGACACGCTGACAGGGACAATACCCTGCATCACCAGACAGCTCATCCTTTAGTCCACAGACAGGCAATCTCTGGAACTAGCAGTCATCATCAATTGGATGAGGATATTCAGAGTTGCATTCCAGAGTTACTGAATTACCATATAATTACTGCTATAATTTTATAAAAAGCTGATTACTGACATACGGTGCTATTGGTCTACGCTGTTTTAAAATTTAAAGCACAAGTGATCAGAAATAATTATTTAACCTTTTTTTTTTTTATGTGACATCATTACCCCACCATCTGACAAAATCAACTACATGGAGAATCTTCACTGACTTTTTCAATCATTCAATCATTCACACAAAACCCAGATTTAGTTTGGCCGCTGTGCATGTAATGAAGAGGTTATTACTTGAAACAAAAAAATGAATTACATTTGGAACAATGGATTAAAGTTAGTAACTTTAAAACTAAACCCAGAATTAAACTGACATATGAAAAAATTTAAAACTGGTACTTGCTGATGGAGTGAAACAAATATGTGTATTTAATTCAAACACACACATGTACACAGCACCAAATTGGCGTGGCCATTGTACTAATCTTTTTTATTTTAGTAATTTTAGCATTTGGCCATAGCAATATATAAATGCTAGGATTTAATTTGGCCATTCAAGCAGATTAACTGTTTTCATTAAAAGAAGCACCAGGTGAATACAATGGGGAGCTGGTCATCCCACAGCCAATAAAGGTCTGGCAGTCAGGGGTGCTGTGAGTCATTGTTATAGTTAGAGATATACCCATGATGCACTTGCAATACAGTCGTAAGAATCCGAGTTCCCATGAGAGTCACGTGTTGATTACCATTTAAGTACGTGAGTATAGTAAGTGCAGGATAAAGTGTTAATCTTTAAGATTTCAATGCCTAAATATCGCCTGCTATTCCTGTAGGTGTCTAACTATATATAATGGGTGAAAATAGCTTGCGGTGCTCAGCATAACACAAAAATAACGCTGTGTTATAATGTGAGAGCCGGATGATGCGATGCGTGCAACAAGTAAATGGAAAATGACTGGGTGAGAAGCAGGCCAGATGTTTAGGGAGTCAGGGTGAGAATCCTAATGGAAGGAGACAGGCAACGAGCTGGGGCTGAGAGCTTCGGAGACACTGGCCGCACACACTATAAGAATCTAGCATCCTGGGAGAAGCAGGGTATAGGGGAAAGAATAATTAATGGAAGGAGGATAAATAGGGAGTAGTAGATGAATGAAAGAAGAGGTGGTAGAGGAGTAAGAAACAGAGATAAAGAAAGAGATAGAACGGTATGAAGCAGGGAATGAGGACAGTGAACAGTTAGACGCTGGGAATATGAAATGAAAACTGGTAGATGCTGGGAATAAGGCGATATGCAGTAATTGAGGAGAGTGAACAGTGAGAAGCAGGGAACGAGGTGAAGGAACAATGAGTAACAGGAAATAAAGAGGAAGAACTCGAGAAGGGGTGAATATAGAGGGAGAAGCAGGGAATGAAAATGAAAAATGTGAGAAGCCGAGGAAGGGAGAACTGATAAATAACCCTCGAGAGATAAGGAAGAACAACATGTGGAGCAGAGAATGAATCGAGAAACAAGAAGAATAATGAATTGAGAGATATGTGAGGACAAGCAGGGAGTAATGGGAGGATGAGGGAATGATTACAGGGTTAAGGAATGAGAGGAAAAGCAGAGAGTAATGGGAGGATCAGGGAACGATTACAGGGATAAGGAATGAGAGGACAAGCAGGGAGGAATGAGAAGAGCAGGGAATGATTACAGGGATAAGGAATGAGAGGATAAGCAGGGAGTAATGGGAGGATCAGGGAATGATTACAGGGACAAGGAATGAGAGGACAAGCAGGGAGTAATGGGAGGATCAGGGAATGATTACAGGGATAAGGAATGAGAGGACAAGCAGGGAGTAATGAGAGGAGCAGGGAATGATTACAGGGATAAGGAATGAGAGGACAAGCAGGGAGTAATGGGAGGATCAGGGAATGATTATAGGGACAATGAATGAGAGGACAAGCAGGGAGTAATGGGAGGATCAGGGAATGATTACAGGGATAAGGAATGAGAGGACAAGCAGGGAGTAATGGTAGGATCAGGGAATGATTACAGGGATAAGGAATGAGAGGACAAGCAGGGAGTAATGGTAGGATCAGGGAATGATTACAGGGATAAGGAATGAGAGGACAAGAATGGAGTAATGATAGAATCAGGGAATGATTACAGGGATAAGGAATGAGAGGACAAGCAGTGAGTAATGGTAGGATCAGGGAATGATTACAGGGATAAGGAATGAGAGGACAAGCATGGAGTAATGGTAGGATCAGGGAATGATTACAGGGATAAGGAATGAGAGGACAAGCAGGGATTAATGGGAGGATCAGGGAATGATTACAGGGATAAGGAATGAGAGGACAAGCAGGGAGTAATGGGAGGATCAGGGAATGATTATAGGGACAAGGAATGAGAGGACAAGCAGGGAGTAATGGGAGGATCAGGGAATGATTACAGGGATAAGGAATGAGAGGACAAGCAGGGAGTAATGGTAGGATCAGGGAATGATTACAGGGACAAGGAATGAGAGGACAAGCAGGGAGTAATGGGAGGATCAGGGAATGATTACAGGGACAAGGAATGAGAGGACAAGCAGGGAGTAATGGGAGGATCAGGGAATGATTACAGGGATAAGGAATGAGAGGACAAGCAGGGAGTAATGAGAGGAGCAGGGAATGATTACAGGGATAAGGAATGAGAGGACAAGCAGGGAGTAATGGGAGGATCAGGGAATGATTATAGGGACAAGGAATGAGAGGACAAGCAGGGAGTAATGGGAGGATCAGGGAATGATTACAGGGATAAGGAATGAGAGGATAAGCAGGGAGTAATGGGAGGATCAGGGAATGATTACAGGGACAAGGAATGAGAGGACAAGCAGGGAGTAATGGGAGGATCAGGGAATGATTACAGGGATAAGGAATGAGAGGACAAGCAGGGAGTAATGAGAGGAGCAGGGAATGATTACATGGATAAGGAATGAGAGGACAAGCAGGGAGTAATGGGAGAATCAGGGAATGATTATAGGGACAAGGAATGAGAGGACAAGCAGGGAGTAATGGGAGGATCAGGGAATGATTACAGGGATAAGGAATGAGAGGACAAGCAGGGAGTAATGGTAGGATCAGGGAATGATTACAGGGATAAGGAATGAGAGGACAAGCAGGGAGTAATGGTAGGATCAGGGAATGATTACAGGGATAAGGAATGAGAGGACAAGCATGGAGTAATGGTAGGATCAGGGAATGATTACAGGGATAAGGAATGAGAGGACAAGCATGGAGTAATGGTAGGATCAGGGAATGATTACAGGGATAAGGAATGAGAGGACAAGCAGGGAGTAATGGGAGGATCAGGGAATGATTACAGGGATAAGGAATGAGAGGACAAGCAGGGAGTAATGGTAGGATCAGGGAATGATTACAGGGATAAGGAATGAGAGGACAAGCAGGGAGTAATGGTAAGATCAGGGAATGATTACAGGGATAAGGAATGAGAGGACAAGCAGGGAGTAATGGGAGGAGCAGGGGACGATTACAGGGATAAGGAATGAGAGGACAAGCAGGGAGTAATGGGAGGAGCAGGGAATGATTACAGGGATAAGGAATGAGAGGACAAGCAGGGAGTAATGGGAGGAGCAGGGAATGATTACAGGGATAAGGAATGAGAGGACAAGCAGGGAGTAATGGGAGGAGCAGGGAATGATTACAGGGATAAGGAATGAGAGGACAAGCAGGGAGTAATGGGAGGAGCAGGGAATGATTACAGGGATAAGGAATGAGAGGACAAGCAGGGAGTAATGGGAGGAGCAGGGAATGATTACAGGGATAAGGAATGAGAGGACAAGAAGGGAGTAATGGGAGGAGCAGGGAATGATTACAGGGATAAGGAATGAGAGGACAAGCAGGGAGTAATGGGAGGAGTAGGGGACGATTACAGGGATAAGGAATGAGAGGACAAGCAGGGAGTAATGGGAGGAGCAGGGAATGATTACAGGGATAAGGAATGAGAGGACAAGCAGGGAGTAATGGGAGGAGCAGGGAATGATTACAGGGATAAGGAATGAGAGGACAAGCAGGGAGTAATGGGAGGATCAGGGAATGATTACAGGGATAAGGAATGAGAGGACAAGCAGGGAGTAATGAGAGGAGCAGGGAATGATTACAGGGATAAGGAATGAGAGGACAAGCAGGGAGTAATGGTAGGATCAGGGAATGATTACAGGGATAAGGAATGAGAGGACAAGCAGGGAGTAATGGTAGGATCAGGGAATGATTACAGGGATAAGGAATGAGAGGACAAGCAGGGAGTAATGAGAGGAGCAGGGGACGATTACAGGGATAAGGAATGAGAGGACAAGCAGGGAGTAATGGGAGGAGCAGGGAATGATTACAGGGATAAGGAATGAGAGGACAAGCAGGGAGTAATGGGAGGAGCAGGGAATGATTACAGGGATAAGGAATGAGAGGACAAGCAGGGAGTAATGAGAGGAGCAGGGAATGGTTACTCATTAAGTAAGATCTATTCAAGATCTTGTTGCAACATCACAAATAAAATTATAGAAATATAAAACTTTATTTGGTTATTTCCCATCCCTAGGATGCGATGCCAGGATTCTCCAGGAGAGGCACACAATGTATAATGTGAAGGGACACTGTGGGCACAATAACAATTTATTCTCACTGAATTAGTTATAGTGCCTGGAATCTCCCTCCATTCAGTATTAAACCATTCCTGAGCAATTGTACATTAAATAAGGGCCCTCTCCCCCAGCCTGGCTTTTACTGTAGGTATGGCTAAGAGATAAACTATACACTTCCTACTAACATACCAGACACCATAACAATTTAAATTATATGAAGCAGTTACAGTGCTCCTTCAATTTATTTGGGTCTGAATGTATGTATGATTTTCTTCATGACACATCCAGAACTTCAGACTTCAGCAATTCTTTCTAGGGTCTTCACTAAATTATGGATACCAAATGTTTTGCTATTTTGGCGTAACATCTGCTATTCCCATGTCAAAGTAGTATATTCTCCAACTCAAATATTTATTCCAGCTCAATTATTTATGCCAGAAATTTGCAAAGTCCCCATCTGTTCTCCACAATCCCTAGATAATAAAACCATTTCCTTATTCTCAGTCAAAATGTGAACCTCAATTAATCGACTAGTTTAATGGAGCCCTTCTGCTGCCCTATGAGATTACATCCCTTTTGCATCTAAGGATAGTGGAACATGGCGGAAAGGAAGAGAACGTGGGTGAGAATTTGGTTGTTGGGAGTACGGAGCCATGATCAAAGATGGAAGCCCTTCATATCTCATGGACCGGTTCTCTGTTATGTATAAAGTATCTCTACAATTCTTTGGGAGCTGTAGACACACTTAACTGTGACAGTGACGTTTGCAATGATATCAGAAGGTTTAAGAATTCAAAATAGAAAGAATACATTGGGATTCCAAATGACTACCTACCCAACACAGGACACCAAACCTAGCATTCAGCGCGTATGCTACAACTGGTGGGGATTTGGACAATGTCCTACCTGATGCACCTGTAGGGTTTATTCTCCAAATTGTAATGAACTGAATTCTAAATGGCAACACTTGAAATAGCAAATCTTAAAATAGCTGATCTCCAACACTGCCACAGCCTGGTTCAATTAGCCCAAATGTTGCTATTTAGATTTCAATCTGAATAAATCCATGTGGGTGAAGACATGCATGTTTATGTTAATGTATGTGAGCACAGTGGAGTTACTTTAGATACATGTATGATGCATAACGTTGTATATTATGTTGGATTTTTTATATACTCTTAGAGAAGAGTCATTACCTTCCCAGTCAAAGTACAGATTACACAGACTAACTAATATCAGCTCATGTAATGGGATCTATTAATCAGTTCTTGATAGCTTCACTCATTAATACTATCTTGCACCACTTAAGTACTCTAAGTACTTTGCCTCAGTTATTTGTGACCTTACTACCTTTGTTCTATTTGTATCCACACTCACATCTTTGTTACTTTGTAACCTTTCATTCACCATGTGCTCTCACACTGCGTAATAGGTTGGACCACATGTACATCCTGCTCAAACCTTTCTAACCCATCTTACCCACTGAGCAATACCTTATAGCCTGTCACCACTACATGTGGACGTGGTCTATTCCCACCTAATATAGCCTATCAACTCAGTAATGCTTTCTACTCAACATATAACGTACTTCTCTGCTCTATTCTAAAGTCTACTTCTCATCCTTTCAAATGACTCCATCAATCCCACCTTGACCCATCCATTCTAAAAAACGACTCACCATCTCACGTACTTCCTCTTCTTGACCCTTTCCACTCTAAAATACTGTCTACACCTTGCCTACTGGTGTTCCTTTATTACATACTCTCTACCCATCACCTATAACCTCAATCACTCCACTGTGCTTTCTACTCTCCTTCTTGTGCTTTATTTTATAACAATCTCACTTAGCCGTAGCACTTTACAGTGCGTTCTACAACAGATCCCATACACCTCCTCTATCCTTGCTATAATAATGTCTACTCCTCATCATACAGAATGCCTCATTAATACTTTATTCCATTTTCATGCCTTCCCATCCATTCTATAATGCTTTCTATAGCCCCTTCTTGACCAAATGCCTCCACCCAAAATTTTAGCCCATCTCACAGTCCCTCCATCTGCTAATGCTTTCCATTCAATGCCTATTACCAATTTCTTCTAGCCACATTCATTCTGTAATGCTTTCTACAGCTCATGAAATCAGATATAAAATGGTTTCTACAGCTCACAAAATTCTCTTTACTAACCTCATTTAGCCCTCCACTGAATAATGCATCTTAATCACCAAATATCCTTCATCACTCAGTGCTTTCTACCCATGTTATTACATATGACTCCACTTCATTCAGTAACGCTCCTCATTCTGTGCCCTCCTTATAATAAATATTTTATACCCACGTCATACTGCCCCTCCATTTCTGCTCTTTTTTAACCAGTATTCAACCCCCACCTTGTGTAGACCCCCCCCCCCAGCAGAACCTTCTACAAATTTATCCCCATTAACCCAAAGGGATAAAATATTTATATATATTATTATGTTTTTGCATTAGAAGTGGTACTCCAGTTTTCCACTCTCTAATCCAGGCTTCCCCAAACTACAGCCCTCCAGATGTTGCTGAACTACAACTCCCATGATTCTATAAATGAAATCGATAGGCTGAGAATCATGGGAGTTGTAGTTCAGCAACATCTGGAGGGCCAGAGTTTGGGGAAACCTGCTCTAATCATTGCATTTCATAATCAGATCTGTGTTCCCTTTCTTGCAAATAACCAATATTTGTTCTTTACCCATTCTCGAGAATATCTCTACTAAACTAAATGCATATTCTAATATCATAGAGTATACCAACACACCGAACACCTTCTCATCATCAATTATATATGGTAAGAACTTTGTGCACCCCATAATCACATACAATACCTCTCAAAAAATTTAAATGTTACTTAAAGCATGTAAAAACCTCCACCCAAAATGTTTTGCCCCCACAATATGCAATATGTCTCTGTGTACCACATTTTGTGTTCCTTAATGACAATGTAATCTTCTCGCAATAAACTGAATCCTCTATATTTCATAGTATATCACACACCTCTAGTTATTACACCCCCGATCACATAGAAGACATCAGTATTATTCAGTATATCTCGATGAAATATATCTAAGCCCCCTAATTTACAAACCTCTCATGATTTTAAACTCACAAATAACACAATAAATACAAATTTATTACGTAAATTGTTATATATATTCCTATTATTACATAAATTCCTAATTACATAAAAAATACTCCTGCCAAGATTTTGAACTCTATATTAAACATAATTTACTATATATTATATACCTAATAAAATGCAATATCTCATGGAGCAGCTCTATTTACTCTATATTCTACCCCTAATAACATATGACATTGTCCCTTAAAGCTTTTAAATCCCATATAATACAATATATCGTCATTTATTACATGTTACAACTCTAAATAAAAAAAAATTCTTCCAGCCAAGACTTTCATCCCACCAACTGATATAGTACATCTGCACATATATCATACTAATCACATACAACATTATCACTCATGACTTTGAACCTCCCACGTTAAGAACTGTATCATACACCCCCTACCCCAGAATTGCCCCCCCCCCCCACATTATAAAATATAACTTTTATTTAATGCTCTAATATCATGTAGAATGTTGACTCAATACTCTGAATTCATGATACATTTAGAAAACAATTTGTATCCCTTGTGCACGCACACACTGATATGCCCTAAATACTTCTTATCACACACTGTGTGTATTTTAATTACCTTATCCATCTAGTTTCCTGGGGCTGATTTTAATGGGAGTTTGCATTCATTCCCCATTCATAACCCCCCAATACTTCTACTCTTTCCCCAAACACCACCACCTCACCCTGTGATCAGTTTCAGAGATTTTTCACCTTCGTCCAGAGGTGCTTTTTTAATTTGAAATGCAAAAGTCTTCTCCTGATGTGTCTTGAGATGAAAAGAGACTTGTGAGGTCTTTCAAGATCCAATACAAAAAGATTCTGCAGCCTGTCGGACTCTCTTCCTATCTCACACCTAACGTCAGATGTGGGTTTGGTGTTTCCTGGCTTTGCCCATTCTCCTAGTTTCTCACCTGCTTTCGTTATCACTCAGTTCTTTAACGAGTGTGATGGGGAAGAGAAGTGATTGCTGTGGAGTATACTCCTCTGTATCCCGGAGTATCTCACACAGCCTGCAATTCATTCCTAGCACCCTAAGAGGGAGCTGAACATACGCTAACTCCTTCACTGCCAGACTGCTACTAAACTATCCTCATCCCTCATCCTAGCCTTCTATATCCTACCAGTTCTCCCCCCTTTTCAATTAATAGTCAACCCTATTGCTCCAGAGTTTGATAAATACACCTCTTAACCCTTTCTAACACCAGAACCTGAATTTATCCTACTGCCAATGGTGTTGATATAAATCTCTCATATTATAACATAGCCTCTTTATAATCTATCGAGATAAAGAGGGATGATTTATGGAGGGATTATAACAATATTAGACCGGGGTAGGCAACCGTTGGCACTTCAGATGTTGTTGACTACATCTCCCCCCAATGCTTTGCAAGAATTATGGCCGTAGGAGCCTTATTGGAGACGTGGTCCGCAACATCTGGATTGCTGAAGGTTGCTTACCCCTGGATTAGACCGACAAATAAATAATAAAGCAATGATAAAAAATATATTAAAAAAAATCTAAATAACTATAAACAAATACTTCAAGCTGGCTAGATATTATCGGAGTAGTTATACAGCAAAGCAAACTATATCTAATCAATTTCATATTAGTACCTGTACGGTTGGCAAAGCATCATGGGAGTTGTAGTTCCACAACTGATTTGTTCCCTTTTGGCTACTCTCTGTGTTCTACGAGGGTAAAAGACAAATCGAAAAGACAAAAGAAAACATTTAACAGACAATCATAAAAGCACAGAATCCTACTTATCAGCACTCTCCATGCATCCTAAATTAGAAGGCATCGGAGTCTGCGCACAGATATTAAACTGAACAATTATTGTAGATGAATAAACAAAGCGCCTTTAATTTTCGAACAAAAATGAAGTTAGATAAGAAATCTCAATCAAGACGTTCCACGCCGTATTTCTTGTGTACTGCTTTATTTTGTTCATGCTCTGTTTTGTTTTGAAGGCTAGTAAATTACTCCAATTTCACACCAATCTATGAAAAGAAACGAGAAAGATAAAAATAAAAAAAAAATCATTATTTAGCTACAAATCTGCGAACTGCGTCAATGGGAGACACAAGATACAGTGCTGACCACTAAGGGGCTATATAAGCTTGCTGTTTTTTTAATGGTTAAGATTAGCACTCGGAGACGCTCAGATTGGCAATAATTAAGAAGCAATATCTTCTTGTCAAGGGAAGCTCAGGATTTATTGCAATTATTAGAGTGTGTCCGTACTCTGGGCTATTAAACAGTTACACAGACGTAGGATAGTGCTGTACACACAGCGCAAGGCATCCCCCAGCCCAAAAGTCTCATGCTCATTTTAATCCCATTTCTTAGTGGATTTGCATTGATTTTAATGTCCTCTGCTTTTTCTCAGAACATCATCAAACAAATTATCTGTACAGTAATGGAACCTTCGTTAAAGGGGAGGAAAATATTAAGATTTTATAATGCGAGAGAGACACAGTTTAACCCTTTAAGTCGTGCCCTATTTCCAGCTATCCTTAATCCTTCCTTTAACCCCTTAAGGACCAAACTTCTGGAAAAAAAGGGAATCATGACATGTCACACATGGCATGTGTCCTTAAGGGGTTAAAGGATATGGTATTGTCCTGATATTTTATTATTGCTGAATATAAATAGTGTGCAATGTATATGAACCCAGCCTTGTTGTTTATTATTTTGGAATAACTGTATTTTAATTAATAGCTTTTCAGTGTATCTCTATACTTACCTTGCTCTCTGGTTGGAAGCACTGCTTATCAGCTAATACCATGTAGAATTAAAGGTCTGAAGCTGTCCCAGAGAACATTTTTTGGTATGCCAGAGTTCGCCCATGATGTCTGGATTCATAAACATGTTATGTCTTCATTACCTGCAAGGCTTAGATTACAATATCTCATTAGGTAAAACAATCTAAAACTGGCTAATCAAAGCTATCCTTATCTTAAGGGGTTACGCCAACCCTAATTAGCCCCCGCTCCCTTTCACCAATTACAGAAGATAGAAAGAAATAATAAATTTTCCTGAAACCCAGTGCAAAGTTTCCACTCTCGTCCGGTCACTGCCTCTCTTGCGCGGTTCAAACAAATGCTTCTCGTGGAGAAGCATTTCAATGGTCCGGTTCACCGGCTCAGAGCAAGTAAGGGGAGGACGGGATAATTTAAAAATAAATATGGTAACTGGAGGGAGACGGGGAGGTCTAATCCCCCTTGCGGCCATGCTGCAAGTGGAGATGTTGGGAACGTCTGTCGGCAGCGCGCAGTGCATGCAGACAACAGACGATTTTTGCACAGAAGTGACATTTAGCAGAAAAGCTGCACATACAGATTCCTACCACCATGACCACTTGTAAAAGCAGATGTCGTCACAGTGCTTGAAGTGATATTTTACATTTTATTCTCTAAAGTGTGAGTTGTCAGGAATTCAAAGTTTAACCCAAAATTGCAGAATTCGTAAAAATTATCAAAAGCATTAAAAGACTATTTTAACCTGAAATTTGCAATTCACTTTCAATTTGAGATAATTCACATTTTTTTTTTTAAATAATTCAGTGTTTAGTGAATAAACCCTTTAGGCGCGTCCCTGGGTAGTAGAATTTCTTTAAGTGTTTTATTTGATGCTGGAGGTTGCTGAATGGTGTGCGGTTCCAGGATAATCCACTTACTGGAGACTTCCTGGCGAGCTCCCCCCAGCAAGTAACTGTATCTGTAGATGGGGAACCACACTGACAATTACCCAGCCGTGTGTGTATGTGTGTGTATGTGTGTGTATGTGTGTGCGCTCGTGTGGTCCACCAGAGCATGGTTCAATTTATCTCACACTCAGTACACAAAGCCAAGATTGCAGCTGAGGATTCTGGGTAGCGTTATTCAAATGAGATTCAAGATGTCAGTCTTCCGCTTCTGTATCCATTTATAAAAGATATACACCAGGGGGCTTCGCATGATCGTTTTATTTGCTCTAACTAATGCTGCGTATATATTGCACGTTATTACAGGAATGGCCACCGTAAGAGATACAATCAAGGAAGATACATTAGAACGCCCTATGTATGTTATCCAGTGTCTTCTTAATGACAAATTACTTTAATATTGTTACACGCTAAGCACAGTAATTTAGTAGTGGCTGGGAATACCTGCTCTGGCGGATTATTAGAATCTATCAGTTTCAGGCATTCTGCATACGACATGAATGTGCTGGATCAGATACAAACAAGTTTTATTGGACTAGATACAATTCTAGATTTATAGACTAGATTCTGGTGCTTTTATTTTACATATTGATATTTTTTTTTTTTTTTATGTGGCCTGGCTTCTACTACAAAAAATAAACATAAAGGGACATCGCTCATTGAAAACAATTGTGCAAACAAAAATAAATTGTTACCTTGTTGTTCTTAGTTTTTACATAGCCTGACTCACAGTTTTGTGCACCAAACTAGGTGCTGTGATCTGCCGAGCTGCCAACGGGACATGTGATCGCTTAAACCCAGAAGGACACTCCAGGTACATTAACTGCCACATGAAGGTGAACATTCAGTTAGTTATGCTAAATGTTTGGGAGAGGTTTATGTTAATCTTCTTTTCTTTATTCTTTTTTTTGTTTTTTTTTATTCTTTATTTTTGTTGTGCATGGTAAAACAGTCGGCTCACTCAGCCACAATAGCAGTCGTAAGCTCAGAGCAAACATCGTAAACATAACATGGTATATAATATTCAGCACAAGTTTTATATTTTGTAGTAGGGAACAGGCTGCACATGTTTAGATAACATGCATAACATCAAGTCTAATACAATTTAGTCAGTGGCAGTAGAAAGGTACATGGTGGTATAATGACACTTTTCTTTATTCTTAATACCATTATTTTAACTACAGGTCCTGTTCATTTCTCCCAACTCATGGTATTTACATTTTGCTCTAAAATGTACTACTGTACATGATTTTATGACTTTTTAGGGGCTATAGTTCGGTTATCAGTATTCAACAGTAGAAAGTTGATAATTGAACTACTATTCCCAGAAACCCTTGCTGTGCCCATGAAGCACTGATTATAGGATAAAGTTTCTACTTACCTTTTTTCAGCGCCAAGCCTCCCTCAACGCTGCTTACATCTCCAACTCCCGCAGCATCATGGACGCAGCACGGCCTCCTCCACCATGGTCCAAACCAATGCTCCACAAAGAGCATTGGGGACCTAATGTGCATGCCCAGCAGCAGTTTAGAGGAACTAACTTGCCCTTTGGTTATTTCCCGCTCAGATCTCAAAAATGTTTTTGCTCACTTGTGTCATTACAAAGAGAACCTGTCCTATACCATTTACATGTCAGACTGATCTCACCTATCAGGACTGTACAGAACTGACAGCAAGTTCTCCATGCATTAGAGATCCAGCAATCCTGGACAATTGTTTTAGCCTTCTTAGAGCCCCATCAGCGAGGTATGGCTGATACCACTCTAGGCAAAGTGAGAACAGGATCCACGTCTGCATGGCAACAAAAACAGAGAATATGAGAACCATCAGAAGGGCAAAAGCTTACAGGAACTCAGTAACGTGCCCTTTGGGTAGTCTCCAATCAGGTCTCAAAAATACTCCCTGTGGATCATTGATATCTTCATCAGCCAAGCAGGCGACACATTCAGCTTTAAGACTATTCTGATCTCTTCTTCAGGCATGTTATAAATATGAAGCAAGTCTCCTGTGGAATCCCACGGGAACCTTTTTTTTTTTTCTCCTATATTACTGTTAAGGGGACCTCCTTACAATGAGCATAGTTTGTTCTGGTGCTTTGAGTGTTCCTACAGAAAGGTGAACAGCACGTAGTTTGACTGCATTAACACAATGAGTTGACATCAAATTTGAAACACTCTGCTTCAACTGTACACGACACTGGACGACAAACGGAGCACGGAGAGCCAGTACAAGCCCAAATCTGAAAAGGGATCAGATCTTTAATCTTAGCATTGCAAACCACACTACAGTCTTTTGCAATGCCGGTAACATTCCAATGCTAGGCTACTGTATCCCCTACATTTGCAGCACCCCTGGATAAAGCTACCATGCTTACTGCTAATGCGATGTAAAACATATAAAGGGGGGTTTATCCACCTGGTAATCCCATTCACATTGGTCAGCATTTTAATACCCACAATAATATTCACTAAAGTGAGCATTTAAATCAATCCCAAATGTAAGGTCTTAATATTTGAACTGGAAAAACTGTCTCGGTCAGCTACACTTGTAGTTCAGCTGTGTTGACCTTAAATTTCGAAATTCACTTTGAATTCTCACTTTATTAATTAACCCTGATGGTGTGGACAGGCTAGGTTCCAGCAATGACAGCAGGCTCTTAATTCTTTCATGATAAGAGAGAACGCTGCATCTAATAGAGGATAGATTGGGCTCTTGGTAAACAGGCCTTCCAGTGTTAGAGCAGCATGCTACACACACAGCATATTGCATGCCACACGGCAAAAACACACAAGCAGAATTACACGTTTCCTTTACCACTGTCATCTAGAAAATGTCACTAATTAGCAAAACCAGCCGTGTGATGAGCCCGAGCCCAGCTAAAGACTGAAGAAGTCCCCAAAGAGAATTCATCAAGCCGGTTAATTAAAATAAACTGCTCTTGCCAGTTTAGGAAACACAAGTTGTCACAAAGCCTAATTAAATGTACTGTCTGTCTGTCTGAGGCATCAGCATGGCGTGCTGAGTGTAAGTTCTGCTTGTGTAACATTGACTATGCCATAAATAGCAGGCAAACACTGCCACCTGGTGGCATGTAAGTATTACAGCAGTAATAAATTAAACGACATATTTCAAAAGAAATGTCCATCTTTAAGAATTGTTTAATGTCTTACCAGATGTTGGCAATAATATTTATTAGCCCAGGTTCTTTGGAGAGGAGATATCTACAGGACGGACCTGCTTTCTTCACGGTGAGACAATAATTATCAGTTATGAAGCATCAAACTATTCTGAAGCAATGGGGAAATAAAGCAAAAATTAGTGATGAGATTAAAACCAACAAAAGAAAATATAGTTTGGGTGTTCATATGGACAGATAATCTTTAGAAATTTTAGGAAAACATTGTGCAATGTGCTGTTAATCACATTACAGGTGCTTTTTGTTTATTATCATTCTTTATTTTTAGAGGACAGGAAATATATATTGGCAAATGCATACAAATGGTTATAACCATATTTTCGAGAAAATGTTTTTTTTTGCATTCATTGTTTTTGATACGATATAGCATGCTGTATTAGACATTCAAATTCAAATCTTTTCTTGCTCCCAGTGAGCCCATATCTAAAATGTTAGTATTGATATTCCTGGATCTGAATTTAAATCAGTAATGTTTCTCTTTATATAAGAGAATAGAGAGGAAAGGAAGAGGGAGAGACTTGGTTATGCAATTATGTTCCTGGGCTGTTAGTCTATTAAGTAATGATCTCTGATTTTTAATATCATGTTTTTTGAGAGTTTTCAGATCCAGGGCATTGCTGCGCCAGAGCATAATTTTGTTGAATCATTTTTGTTCATTGCTGGGGAGGCCATCTGTAGGTTTGGCCAAAAGGAAGGGCCACGGCTCATTATCTGTGTGCCGATGCATCGTTTCAGATGAGAGATCTAAAAACCATCTCCCAATAGTGTCGTGCCTGAGGGCACATTCAGCACATATGTATAGATGTTCCATTTTGTCCGCAGCCCCTCCAGCATTCATCTGATTGGGATCTGCCCATTTGGTGTATCTTGACCAGGGATGATCATACTATCTCATCATGGTTTTATACGATTGTTCTTGGAAGTTGACACACATGGAAGTTTTCTCTGCAGCTTCCCAAATGTCTTGCCACTTCTAAAGTCTGCTGTAGGTCTTCCTCCTACTGTGTTACGTACCATGGGATGTATCTTTCCCCTTCTGGACACTATGGTGTGCGTAGAGTGGTGGTAAGGCCTTTATGTGTGGTGCCTGTCATGCAGTGTCTCAAAGAATGCTGGGCTACCTTCTGCTTTGACGATTTTGGAACGTGTAAAATCAGTTAAATGCGTCAAATCGGAAAAAGTCGCCTGTGGTCGATTTTTTTTTTCTTTTAATTTAGGTCTTGGAATGATTGTAGTCATACAGGTGTATATAGCATACCTGTATTTTCCAGTCCTCTAAAATCCCATTCTCTGAGTTTAAAAGCCTTGTTGCGCAGGTATAGAGTAAGAAGGGCGGGCGACCATGCAAGGTCAAACCTGTGGACCGTTAGGTCCACAACCTGTATAGGCATCCATATCCTAAATTTGGCTTGATTGGAGCGCATTATGATGGACTCCAGGTCTACCCATCTATGGTTATCAGGGGGGGGAGAATGTGGGGAGGTATACCACATTAGTTTGTGAGTTGCATTGCCAAATATTTTGTACAAGTTCGGTAGGCCAAGTCCACCTTTAGTCTGTACATCAATTACAGGTGCTTTTTGTGATGTTAGCACTAGTTTATAGCTGGTATATTTCAGACAGCAATGGCCCACTTATCAAGGCTTCAAGTACATCATGTCTCATGCAAAATATTCTCAGATTACTTGAAAGGCCTTAATAGATGGCGATTATAAAAAATAAAATAAAGTCAAATTTCATTTCCCCCCCAGACTTTGTGACCATCCAATCACAGACTTCCCAGTGTGGCTCAATGAGAAGTCTTTACAAGGCAGGTGTACTGGGCAATTGCTGCCTCTTGAGTTTAGCTTCACTGAGCTATCCAAACTAGCCACTGCAGGTGTATCAAGGTTAAATTTTCAAATTTCTGTTGAAATCTGCAAGGTACTCCCCACAACAAGCATTCTTTTGTTTAAAGATCAGTTGCATTCATACTCCATGTGTTGTCCTACCATTACAGCATAAATCACTTTACATTTAGTTGCTACTCCCAAAATAAAACAAGCAGTACTTTTTGCCTGCATGGTTTTCCATGGTGGTATATGAATGTGAAAAAAAAAAATTTTTTTTTGATATTTTGCAAACATTCCCCTTTATCCCTGGTAGGGGCTTCTCATTTAGAATCCGCTGAAGCTGCGCACACGATCGTGGCTTTCCAATGAATTGTAGCACAGCCCAAACTTGGCACATATTGATGCTTCCTTTAGCTGTTTTGCCAACTAAAGTGGAAGTAAATCTTCCTGATTTTTATTTTATTTTTTTTAAACCCCAGTAATGGAGTTGGCTCTTTTATAAACTGGGGAGAAAAATCACAACCTTTGTTTGCAAACACAGCGCTAGTGACAATGAGGTGCGGCACGGACTTAAAAAAAAATAAAAAATTTCAAGTCAAGTTAGTCTAGCCTGGCCTTAAGAGTTACTCACTACTGCAAGCCTGGAGAGTCCCTTGCATACCTCACCAGGTATGTATTTTCACTTGCCAATGGCTAGTGACTATTTTGAGCCCTGGTGTGCAGTGTCCGTATATTGCAACAGGTGTTCATACAGATCAATATACCAAATTAGTCAGCAAGTTACCATTGTAAATCACACAAGAAAAAGCCACAGGTTAAGACAGATTTGCTAGTCACATAACTGGATAGCCCAGAAAGTGTCAGTAAATCAACCACTGGTTCCAGATTCAGTTTATGCCATTAACTTGTTTGGCACAACAGTAACATCCTGTCCCTGGACATCCAATGAATACTGTGTAACAAAACAGTGCACAATAATCAATCCGTGCATGAAAGTGTTATGAAACTAAGCAGCTGATCACTACATTCATACTGATGGCATCATGAAATTCAACCTGCTGGTGTTTCTAAAAATCTATTCTACAACTTAAAGGAACACTATAGTCACCTAAATTTACTTTAGCTAAATAAAGCAGTTTTAGTGTATAGATCATTCCCCTGCAATTTCACTGCTCAATTCACTGTCATTTAGGAGTTAAATCACTTTGTTTCTGTTTATGCAGCCCTAGCCACACCTCCCCTGGCTATGATTGACAGAGCCTGCATGAAAAAAAAAACTGGTTTCACTTTCAAACAGATGTCATTTACCTTAAATAATTGTATCTCAATCTCTAAATTTAACTTTAATCACATACAGGAGGCTCTTGCAGGGTCTAGCAAGCTATTAACATAGCAGGGGATAAGAAAATCTTAATTAAACAGAACTTGCAATAAAGAAAGTCTAAATAAGGCTCTCTTTACAGGAAGTGTTTAAAGAAGGCTGTGCAAGTCACATGCAGGGAGGTGTGACTAGGGTTCATAAACAAAGGGATTTAACTCCTAAATGGCAGAGGATTGAGCAGTGATGCTGCAGGGGCATGTTCTATACACCAAAACTGCTTCATTAAGCTAAAGTTGTTCAGGTGACTATAGTGTCCCTTTTATGATGCTATATCAAGCGACTTCCCAGAACACCCTCAATTTCAAAAACAAAAAATGGTAAGAGACAACATTCCCAATTCCTGCCACCTCTGGCAAAGGTTTTTATGAACAAACTACAAGTTAGCGGAATTTCATTCGTTTACAAACAAATTTTGTTGCCATTTCCATCAAACATAGTCCGAATCATCCAGGTTTAATATATAACTATATACATTTTGCATCTTAACCAATTATGGGTCAGTCAAGCAACATAATCACTGCATGCGGTTTTAGTGGTGCCATTCGGCTGCAGTTGTAGTCCTCTGGTTCTTATATAAACCATTCCAGCACGATAGCCCATGTGTCTGCAGCCTAGTCCTCCTTCACATACTATGAAAGGCTCTGCATGTCAGTTGGTGCAATCCAAAACATAAATTAAAACTTCTATAGGAAATTCAGAAGTGAAGCAAACTGCACCATGCATACAAGAAATTCAGAAGTTTTGCAAACAGCCCTATACAAGCACCAGACAGCGCAGGACCTTTTAATGTAGATGACCCGAGTGTGCATGCATCCGTTCCAAAAGGATACTTGGACCGACCATTTTAAAATCCATCTTAGTGTGTTTGGACTACCCATCTTTTTGCCACTTGAGAATTTCTGATCACTTCAGAATGAATATTCTGCAGAGACTGACAAGTAATGCTCAGCTTGAAAACTGGCAACCCAACTCGTTTGCTTTTTTTGTGATTTGGGCAATATAGAATTGAACAAATTTAGCTTTACACAGACTCTCCAAACACTTACACATCTCACTCCTGGGAGGGAAGAAAATAAAACGTTATACATACCTCACAGATACCAGTACACTCCACATAAAGCAAGTTGTGGACTTTGCAACGGTGTTTTTTTATAATGAAAAATCTCATTACATAGGTATGCTTATTTCCAATGTTTATCACATTTTCCTCCAAAGTATCCCATTTGGATACTCCAGGACTTTTATTGCTTCCAGGGACAATTAACCTAACTTGTCCAGAGTGAACTACAGAAAAACAAGCACATAGTTGTGATTGAATCTTTAAAAACATGACTGACGTACAATACCCAGTGCAAACCACAGATCGTCCCAGGTATTGAAAGGCCATTATTTACCTTAATGAGGGGAGGAAAAATTAAGACCAAAGGACAATGTTTGAGGTTTTGTTTTTTTTATTATTAACAGTTCCAGGAATAAGTTTACTTTTTCTTGTCCACGTCCTGCTCGGCAGCTTCCTTTGCCCGCTTGGCACGGAGACCAAATAGCCTTGCATTGGCACGAGCCATACGCAAGCTGGCAAAAGCTTTGAAGTTCTTTTCTTCCTCGGTGATGACTCTTGCCTTTTCTTTCTTGAAGACCTAAGGAGACCAGATGAAGTGGTTAGTGAAGTCTAAATACAGAGTTAAAAAGTTCAAACAGAAATAGTGCAACAGCAACAAGGCAAAAAAGTGACGGTGAACAAGCCATCGGTTTTTACCGACTAGAAAGCCAGCCCAGAAAGGAGAGGGTGGGGTGTAGAACCTTATAAATCTGATAACCACAAGTTTATACCAAGAGCAGACAGCAGGACTACAGACACATGGAGGGCAAGACCCTTTCAGATGAGCATAACAAGTTAGTTTAAAGGAGCCTTATTTTGATTATGTACTTTTCTATATGGAGTGTAATCAATATTAGCAATCAAAGGCTAGGTAAGCATGTATTACGTTAATGTGCAGATTATGGAGTGCTGCACTCAAATAAATTGAACTTGTGTATAGGTTCACAGCAATATGCCAGTAGACCGGAAACAGCAACATAATGAGAAGACACAAAGCAAGTTAAAACCAAGAGGAAAACAGACTTAATAAGCAAACGATTTTCAAAGTTGTATGTTAAGTGTACTTACGCTGCGGATTGGCATAATCGGTCCAGTCAGCTGTGTGGCCATCTTCAACTCTTCAGCCTGAATGGGGTTAAGCAAAACACAAATGTTAAAAAGGATTTATCAGACAAGATTGATTACAGTGCTATTCCATATTTACAGTCATCAGCTGGAAAAGGGTTCAACACATCATCACAGAATATACAGAGATTCCGGAGTATTGTCATCATATGACTGTCAAACATGCATGTACATATATTAGTGGCTTCCATCAACGCTCAACTTTAACAAATCAGAGGGCAAACAAGTTCCATAGGAATTCTACCCTAGCTGACATAATCCATGGTTGCATAGTGTGGGGAGAGGGGAGAAATAAATAATCTGAACCCATCAAGTTCAGCTTCACTAACATCCTTTTCTGCTGCCGATTGAAAAGGCAAAAAATAGAAAAAAAAAAAAAAAAAGAAAAAAAAAACAGTTTGAAGCACTTTACAGTTTTGCAACAAGGGAAAAGGTTTTTTTTTTTGTTTTTTTTTAAATACACAATTTCCTTTTCGACCCTAGAAATGGCAGTCAGATGTCTCAAGTAAAACAGTGGATGCCCAAGATGTCAAGCAGCCATGAACATTTAGCACTAGGAGGTTAATATTAAATGTTAAATCAACTCGGGGTGGGGGTTTGCTACTTACAGAGCTGTCTCCCTTCTTAGGAGCAGAAGGTTTGCGTGGGAAGATGATCAGTTTGGAACGGTATTCCTTCAGCCTCTGCACATTAGTCTGCAAGGATTCTGTAGATTTATTGCGGCGCCTCTTATCCACGGAGATGCCAATGGTGCGTGCCACTCTCCTGTTGATGCCAGCTGCCTGTGTGATGGAAGGGAGCTCATGTTATATTGCACGAAAGGAACATTAAAGCAAACAAAACAAGAGCAAACAGTCATCAGACAAAAGGGTTCAAAGTAATCATCACAGAGTTACAGAGATTCCGGAGATTTGTCATCATGTGACTATAGCACTAAGTGCCCAAACGTCATTATAGAACACCAGTGCAACAACACAAATCTTTAAATTCTTTACATTTCAGCAACGACAACATCGGCTTTTCACATTTATGTACCTTAAGTTCTTCAAGGCTGAAACCTCTGCCAGCCCTCACTTTAGTGTGGTATCTGACAGTGGGACATCTCACCACCGGTCTGATAGGCCCTGAAACAGGTCGTGGAGCTATCCGGCGGGCTTTGGCCTGACGTGCCTTTCGTCTATGAAGGAAATAAGTACACTTTAATACACACGCATCTGATGCCATTTAGCAGCTTTAAAAGGAACAAACATGGGTTTTACTAACACTACAGCCACCAATTGGCCCTCACTTCCCGGAGTAAAAAGAAAACAATTTACACATTACTGTTCCACTCCTGATGTTGAAAAGTTTTTTTTTGTTTTTTTTTAAAGTGCAAGCCGCTAAACATGTCCTGTGACAAATCTGTAATCTTCCTTGAAGCTTTAACTATTGTTGATATGTCCTTACAAACTTGTGTGATTATCTATGCACTACAAATTTTTTTTTTTTTAAATAAATTTATAAATAGATAAATTACTCACCTTTCCTCTGCTGCCCTAACCTAATCTACAGGTGGAATCATCCTGGATGCGTGTTTACTGGATGACGGACCAATCCAATGCTCCTCAGAGGAGCACTGTGGACCTTAGGCGCATGCCACAATGCACATCAGACTTCGCCATCTAGAATCATTTAATACAATGATTCACTATGGCCAACCGTGACTGCACAGTATACTACGGTGAGAGTCGGGAAGCCAGATTCCAGGCTCTCATACCCAGAGGGTTTTGAGGCATGATACGAGAGTCCTCTTACTAATGAACTAAGTTCTATGGGGGATAGGACTGCAGATACTATAACAATTTCAATAAACTTTTGTTAAAGTGCCTAGTGTCCCTTTAAAACTAAACTAGCAAATAACAGTTTAAAAAAAATAAAATAATAAAAACAAATCACTCCTACTTTGAAGAATTGCCCAGATTTTGCCTTGGCCTTCAAAATAGTCAGTCACTATGGCTCATTTTACATATACTGCTGCACACAGGGTGACTAAAACCCATTTCTAATCAAGACACAAACAAAGTATCTTTTATAGCTCCTACAACTAAAAAAAAAAAAAACTTTAAAAAAAAAATGTACACACTTCCATAGCTGAAAAAAATTCAGCCTCAAAACATGCTCAAAAAGAATACATAAAATAAATAAAAAAAGCTTTAAGAGCTCTAATTTTGCTATAAAGTGCGAGTGGTGTCCTTCGACACCAGAATGGCAGTCCGATCTCTCCCATGTCATTACCGGAGCACAAAGTTTAGTAGAATATATCTTTCTGTATCGTTTATGATAATCGTTCTGTATTGTATTCTCATGCTTGCACAGGACTACAATAACAAACCAGATAAAATCTGCAGTAAGAAGGTCTGACCGTTTCCATGATCTATACAGACTTGACACCTGTATGATTTTTTTGCAGAAAATGCTGAATATCTTGACATCTAAAATCCTAAGCAACCCTTCTAAAAAATAAAAGATCCTAAAAGATTTACTGGAGAGGCTCCAAAGCATTGCACTTTAAAAGGCTGTTTTTACCACTAATGTACAGTCATCAGCTGAAAAGGGGTTCAAATGTGTATTCATCACGGAAATACAGCGATTCCGGAGAAAGTGTCATCATCTGACTGTAGATCAGCATACAACAAATACAAATGTTCAGTGTACACGGCAGGAACAAAGACAAAAACGCCTCTCTGCTCTACAATGCGTAAAAATGGCTCCTCACCTACGAAGCTTTCTGGCAGGTTGGTTAAACCAGGTGGCCACACGTCTTTGCCAATCCTTATGGAAGTGGGGCTTCAAAATCATGCCATTCCGGCTGGGGGCCATGGCGACTTATTCCCTGAAAAAAGGAAATTGGTTAAGAATAGCATACATAGAATGAGAAAAAAAAACAAGCTTCATATTTAAATAGAGTGGGTCAGAGGGAAGCATTCTGCAGGAGATGATTCTAAAATAGAGCAAAAGCTCCACAACGTATCTACAATGCTCCATATAAAGGAACTTGTGAACTTAAAAGAATTGGCATACTGTGCCAAATCAGCAGCTCTTCATACAGATGCATTGAACCAATGCATCTCTATGGGGAACATTGAGCGCCTCCATGCAGTCTGGAGACGCTAAACGCCAGCATTGCTCACTCTGCAGCACTAGACTAGACTAGAAAGCAGCTCTAGTGGCCATCCGATTGTCTGCCAGTTACTGGGCAGCAATGTAAACACTGCCTTTTCTCTAAAAAGTCTGTTTACATTGACAAGTCTGCAGGGACAGGCTATAGACACCAGAACCACTACGTAAAGCTGTAGTGATACCGGTGACTATAGTGTCCCTTTAACTCAATAGAGCTGGTATCACTGCTAGTGGACAGACATTTAGGAAATCGTGTATGTTCCACACGTCTAAAGCATGTCAGAGCAAAAACAAACCATGTTGAAAACATGCATGGGTACTCAAGAAATGAGAGAAATTAACAAACATACACTGACCAAAATGTACCCAGACAGTTTTATTTGGGCAGCACTGCAGCCTAAAACACTTAAGCAATGCTATACACACAGTCAGACACCAGTATAAGTCACCCAGGCCCCAGCATGTGAATGCTATACACACAGTCAGACACCAGTATAAGTCACCCAGGCCCCAGCATGTGAATGCTATACACAGTCAGACACCAGTATAAGTCACCCAGGCCCCAGCATGTGAATGCTATACACACAGTCAGACACCAGTATAAGTCACCCAGGCCCCAGCATGTGAATGCTATACACACACAGTCAGACACCAGTATAAGTCACCCAGGCCCCAGCATGTGAATGCTATACACAGTCAGACACCAGTATAAGTCACCCAGGCCCCAGCATGTGAAGTTTTATCAGCCCACACTGCACGCATGGCTAGAATCAAGCTACTTAGAGGAGGGTTTGGCAATACCGGCCAGGGCCGCAAGACAGGCCCGGGGGTGGCACAGCACAGGTTCACAGGGCTCTACCAGAGACCCAGCACACAGGGATAAAGGGCTCTGAAATGGGGTGTCTCAGCCTTACCGGGGAGTGGGACCCATACAACTCCCATCATTAAATCCCCTATAATAGATTGTAAGCTCTGCTGCCAGCAGCTCCCATTCCCCGCACATTACAGAGCCCGTGCTGCTAGCTCCTACTGCCAGTAGGCCCAGGCAGGGAGCGAGCCCATTAAAGCAGAACCAGCAGTCACATCGCCCGCAAATAACCCCGCAAAATACCGGCCCGGTAACTGGGGCACCCATCGCTGCCAATCAAAACACAAAGCGGCGGACGGAGACCGAGGATGGCATCGGATTAAATCGCTAGAGCAGGAGAATCACAGGAACATACCTCCACAGGGAGAAAATGGCCGCAGAGAAAGGAGGAAGAGTTCCGGTGCATCATGGGATATGAGCGACACAAAACCAATCAAGAGCGAGTCCTCTGCAAAGCCAATCAGAGGAGAGATCCGGGGAAACGTGATGCCAGTAGTGACGGTCGTTTTGCCCACAGTAAAAATGGCCGCGTGTGTTCTGTAGTATAGGGTGAATACACCAAAATAAAATTAAAATACATTTTATAGCATTGAAACCATTACACAGTGAATACATGTACAATGTATAACTCCTGTATTGTGCGTCTGTGTAATGCTTTCCAATGATAAAATGATTTGTATATTTGCAAAAGTTTTTTGACTGTGTGATTTAAGTATTGTTATTAAAAGTCACGCAAATATTATTTATTATTCTACAAAACTCCAATTGCTGTAATTTTATGCTTAATGTGAAATTCTCACATATTTTTTCCTCGTGATCTGCGAGGTTGGACAATTTTTTAAATAGAACTTAAATATATTTGTAATTTTTTTTAATAGGGTTGCAGTATAAGCAGCTCATTGTGGATGGTGCAAAATATCAACCGTCACATGAAAGATTTATATGCAGCCTTATAGCTTACTAAATAATATTAATAATACACTATTCATGCTTTTTTTTGTTTGTTTTTCATTTTTAAAGGGACGCTTCGGAGCCCTAAAGCAAGAAATTGTCATTTTTATAAATTAACCTTGTTACACAACTCTGGCTTTTAATCAGACAACAGGTCCTTTTACTTCCTCAGTGTTTAGGTTAGTGGAGCTAAACTCCTGAGGAAGTCAGAGGCTCAGAGTACATGCCGCGCAAAGGCTTCTTCTTAAGCTGCCTTGGATTTTTGCAAGTTGTTTCGATATACCCTCAATTAAATGTTTTAATTGGGGTACATCTACTTAACAATTAGAATATATTTATTTTTTTGTTGTTGTTTTGGGCAGTGTAGTGTCCCTCTAAGTAGCAATATATTGAATCTAAATAAATGATATTGTCCCTTTATTTGATCTTTAATCTAAATAAATAATATTGTCCCACTGTCACGATTTCAGTTATATACTTTATGACAGGCATATCCTCTGCAGACCGGTTTTTAAAAATCCCTATATTGGGATGTATGTTTCAGTGAATAGTAAATTATGCCGGTAAAGTAAGCTGTAAGATAGCATCAGTCCCGGCTGAACCTTAAATATTATAAATCAGGGCTAGCCAACCTCCAGCTATCCAATCATTGATGAATAATGGACTACATCACCCTGTCTTCTAGCAATTTAAGTAAAAGCCTTAAACTAAAAAGTTATGCGGGGGGGGGGGGGGGGCATGCTAGCAGGCTGCAAGTCACTACAGCTCCTGGGGAATTCAGCTAATATTGGGCAAATACCCACTAAACTCAGCCTGAAACATCCTGGAAAATCGTGGCACAAGTTCCTGGAGTGTCCCAGTGCAGCTAGAGCACCTGAAATTGGGTGGATCTGGGTCCTGGTGAGATGCTCTGGGGACTGGGGACTGAAGCCTACACGGGAGGGGAGTGGAGCAGACGGCCACTGCCTCGCTCTCCATCCCGGCTACAGTGAACCACAACACGACTGGAACCCTCCCGGCCCCGTTACACCCCCCGCTTTGGACCGGTGGGGGTTATCCCGGTCCCCACCGGGCAGGAAAACATCCATAAGGCGATCCTGGGCGACGACCGCCAATGACTACCACGCGGCCTCAACAAAATGGCCGAACATGATGAGACTACCCCACAGGCCGCGCTGATGCAGTCCCCACACACCACGTAGCCGAACCCATAAAACAACCCTGGACTGCAAATGTGGTGGAGAGGAGAAGAAGACAGCCAATAACGCTACTTCCTATTCACACTGCAAGCTCCGTGCAAGCCCCAAGCGAGAGCACCTCACTTCAACCTCCTAACAACAAGATCGTGGGCGGCCACTGGAGGAAGGCCCGGAACAGACATCCCCTCGCAACAGCTCTGCTACACAGCTACCCACACCGGGACACTCTGGTCTGCACAACGCGACTATACTCACCACACGACTGGGTAACACGAACATAGCGACCCTCGGATACTATGCCCGGTGGCGGGCCGTCGGAACTTAGTGGACTTTGGGTGCCAGCGGGGTATATCCCCAGGCCTGTGAAGAGGATACTTATCAACAACGTGCATGGCGCAAGTAACGATAGCTGTCCTACCTCCCCACGAAGAAAGACATGGAAGGCACAAACCGCCTCACCAAAGGACACTCTGGCGGCACTCACCGCTACACGGACATAGCCGTTAGTAATGTCTCAGACAAACCTGCAACACCCTTGCTACCACAGATGATGACCCAATGTGCCGCGCTCTGCCCGGTGGTATCTTAGCGTACGTTACTTTATTTTGTAATACTCTACCTAACCTTCTTTGAATAATCGTCCTAGTTAAACTATTTGCTAAATATAAACGTCGGTTTTTAACTAAGCCTGTGACCCTACAACCTTACAGTAAAGTTGGAAATGTATATCTGAATTAGCATTTAGTAACTGAAGCATTGATTTAACTTTTTGCATTACTTACTTTAAAAATGTGCAATGCCTCTAATTCCATAATGAGGTTTTCTTATGTATACAGTTCAGTTTGCTCCAGCTATTGTGGCACAGCAAACATGCTTGTTAACCATATGCACAAATAAAATAAAGAATTAAAAAATGAAAGAAATAAAAAGTTATGCTTGAAATGATGAACAATACAATTCCATAATAGGATATATCAGTATAATTGTTAACGTTTTTTTATGGGTTATTTCTATACACCTTATATTATATTTTAACTGCAAACAAATCCAGACTAGCATTTGGTGGGAATTCATAACTGCAAAATCTCAACACTCTGAATAACGTGTAAAATGTCTAGGTCTACGAGAGAATGGTAGCAAGGCACCCCTCATCCAGTCAGTGGTGAGGTTAACACGTAAGTAGACTTTGTCCCTAGATATTATGGCATTGCGCATAGGCATATACATCTGAAATATGATGGAATAAGGACACGAATACCATGCACCCATGGGATCCTAGAGATTATCAACGAGAATGCAAAAAAAAACAACAACTTTAGAATTACGTTTGTTTAATTTTCCCTTTAATGGGAATTTACAGCATTTAATAAAACATTGAAATAACCTATAACGCGCATTAACCTTTTTTTATGAGGCACTGTTTATTTAGAATACAGATTAGGCAAGTGACATCACAATCCAGTTCAGTCCAGGCACAGCCAGGGCTTAAGATGCAAATGAGGAGAAATAGAAACACTGTTTAATTTCTCCCCTTTACTGTATGCAGAGTGCCTGGTGCAAAGGGCAACAATGACTGATAGAAAAACAAGATGGAGGCGCCCAGTTGCAGGATAAGGAGGTGTGGATTTTTAATTTTATTTCATTTTTTACACCTCACACTAGAGGTTAAATACAGGAGCCAAGCGGACATAATATCAAAAATACTTGGGAAGTGCATTTTTCATTTTAAAATGGACATAATCGAGGTGATGCATGAGTACAGAAATAACACCACCTCTTCAGTTATGTTATTGGGCTCTTTTCGAGACAGTATATTTTCAAACAATGCAATAAAACCAGGTTGCCTCCCAGGTATTGGTGGAGAACATCTAGCTGGTTATCTTTGGAGCTGTCACAGACAGATTTGGGATAGAGGTGTCAAACTCCATAGATGACATCCCCAATTAGGGAGACATCAGAAGAGCATTCATAGTTTCAGTGATTGCAAGTCCATTGATAATGGTTTTACACCATCAAAGTTGAGTTCTGATTTCAGGCTGGTGTCATGTTTGGTTCTTCCTCCTCGTCCTCTGTCTTAGGTCGTGGGGGCCTACGAGGCTCATCTTCTCCATTGTCCTGTTTGTCTTTCTCTGCCTCAATCCAACTCTGAGGGGCAATCATCTTTTTGGGTCCATGAGGCGGAGGACCTATTAACTTTTCAATGTCATCGTAGTTAATAACTTCTCTCTCCAATAATGCATTGGCCAGCTACGGAGTTTAAAAAAAAAATTATAATTCACAATTAGCCCAACATCAAATTGATATTATTAATAAATAAAGTGTACAAATGACAGAAGACCAATACATATAAATGAAATAGATTATTCACTACAGATATACGTGCAGTGTGTTTACACTTGATGCTCACCGCTTGCAACTTGTCTCGGTTTTCCAGTAGTAATTTTTCAGTGCGCCTGTATGAGGATGACACAAGCCGCTGAGCTTCCTAAAAATGAAATAAAAATGATCCTTTTGGATGCATTCACACAGAATACATATTTAAAGTCATATCATTATACAAAATATAATCTGCTTATACTTTTTTTGTTGTTTAAACGAGTCTTGCTCTCATTACTATGGTTTAATTTTTTAATACTATACTCTGCAGCCAGACTAACTTCGGGGTTAGAAAAGCACCATGTAAAGTCCAAAAAGAACATGAATGTGTAGTTTATCATTTGGTCCTGGTGGAACACAACCCATGCTTTATTTTAAATATGTGTGTGTTAATATAGAGTTCCTGGTTTGTCTGTAACCCACGATGGCAGAAATTTCAGTTCCCTTAGAGAAGGAACTTAGAATGAAAGCAATTTTTAAAAAAACGTCAGACAGAACACCAGTCACTAATTCACTTTTCACCAACTGTTACATTAAGTCAATCATGGAAAAAACTGGAGTGTTGGTGTAGCGCCTAGGATGTCCTTGGAAGTAAAGGTAAAGACAAAAGGAGAGAAGTAATAGTGTATTATGTAAAATATAGTGGATAAAAATTATATTTACAATTATTTATTTAAAGCATAGTATATAGATCTGTATAATTTCTTTAGCCGAAGCTGTCTATATGCAGTGCTAGTGTGTTGGTTGCTCATCATTATCAAAGACCTCGGCCTGACCTGTACAATACTTGTCCTGATGTTCAATGACACCCAAGGTTGTTTTCATGTGACCTAAGCAAACCTTGAAACAAAATAAGTATCATACCGTTCCATTAAACCCTTTACATTAGTAAAAGGGAAAGATCTTGCTGTGATGCATACAGAAAGCAGTCAGTAACTGACAGAAGTCTTGTCCCCAATTGTTAGATGAAATTGCTTACCCGGTCCATCATTTCCTGCAACCCTTGGCTGAAGGGTCGTCTCCCGATGCCAGATGTGGACTCATCTGGAAAAGACACCTGACCAATACTAGGCACCATGCCATATTCCTTCACCATGGAATATGCGACCCGTGTCACCTTCCTCAGGTCATCCTGAGCTCCTACATATCAAGGGCAAGAGCAAAGGTATCATATGACCCTCTAGAAGGAATATCAATCATCACTAGATGTTCTTAAGTCTCTTTAGGTTAATAAATTCTGCACTATGTTATGGGAAGTTACAATCCATCTCACTGGTTCTCTGCAGCATCGAGTATGAAAAGGTGGTCATCTCACAGACAACGGTCATCTCTTAATTTAGGGCCTAACCATACACAGTGATTGCTCATGTTCTGCATTACAACTGATCCTACAAGCTACTCATCTGTCAGAACGTTAGACATTAATCCTACGTGGTGTTCGTCTTTTATGTTTATTGATCAGGATACCGGACTCTAGGCATCGGTAAACCCCACAAAGCTATTAAAAGCTGGATCCAACATATATTCGTACAATACAGAGCCATCTCTATTGACCTGTATGTTTACTTCCGGTTTCTTACCCGTGGTGACTTTGTTGAAGGTAATAGCCTCAGAAGCTCGGCCTCCCAGTGCCATGCACATCCTCTCCAACAGCTGCTCCGTAGTGAAAAGAAACTGCTCTCTTGGTAGCATTTGTGCAAATCCGAGAGCAGCATTAGTCCTCGGTGCTATGGATACCTGTAATGTTCAAAAAGAACTTCACCCGGGACTACATTGGATTAATATACTAAACATGCTCTTAATAAAATCACTAACTGTAGTGGTAAGAAATTATTGAGGGACACTCCAAGCACCATCAACTCTAAAAGGAAAGAAAAATCTCTCAGAACAAACCTTGGGCAAATCAAGCATTCCTTTATTGAAGGGACAAATCAAATGGCCCCTAAGAGCCTTTATCAAGTCTGCAGTGGTTATGGTGCCAAGAGTGCCCTGGTGACTCCCCAGTGTAAATAAATCAAACCGTCTTAGAACGGTTTGACTTCTGACCTGGGGTTTGCCAGGGGCAGCTCCCAGCCTCCACTGCTTCCAATGGAGAGCTGAAAGCTCCTAAACAGGAGGTTCCGTTAGATCTCCTGAGCCAAGCCTTGCAGTGCAGAGATAGCTCATTGTTTGACAGCACCAGCTGATTGCTCTCAGCCAATGAAATAATGCAGCAATTTAATATGCTTTGCAAACAATGCAGTAATGTTAGAAAGGTTTCCAGGTGATCTATCTACAGAAATAATCATTAAAGTGTACGGGAATGTTTGTAGATAAACCATTTAGAAAGTTTTAGAACATTATTAAATCATAGCTTATTAAAATCGAGGCAAATGTCCTGTACCACCCGTCTGAAGTATCGAAGGCGGGAAGCAGCGCTCGGCATACCCCAGGTAAAATTTCTAAACATTCTACTTATACTGGGGGTGCCAGGGAACCCCTGGTTATGGTGATGGGAGGGTTCCTTTAAATAAATTATTATTTAAAGAAAAAAAAGCAGTTGTGCAGATATATACGTAAATGCCTTTTATAAGAAAGAAAAGGTGCCTTTTTTTTCTTTCACATTAAAATGAACCAGCCATCCATACTTAGCTTCACGATGACACAGCAAGCACACATTCATATGTTAGCTTAACTTTGACATAGCAAGCACGCATTTACAGGTATTCCTCAAGGGAACGTCTACCCCAGGCTTAGACAGTATGCTATTGTTTCTTCAAAAGCCAACATATTATTCACACTAAACGTATTGTCCAACAGCGAAGTTCTAGTTCTCTCATGTTACTTATCCAATACAGTTACGCGCAAGCCATTGTTTGATTTCATTAATATAAAAAGAGGCAGATGATTTTCAGGGATGATTTAGAATATGCTGTACCGTAACCAACTTTGTATGTTATATTATCGTCTCCCCTTTCTTCATTCTGTACCCTTGCAATTTAATGCCTCAATAAAAGAAAGATTGACCACAAAAATGAACAAGCCATTACACGTGTACAAACAAGATAATTAACTTAGGCCTCCATTTAATAAGCTTTCCAAATGATTCAAGGCTGTTAGAAAAACGTTATTACAAAAATTCCCATAAACTTTAATTGTGACTCTAATCATTTGGGTAGTTCTTCTAACAGTATTGGATCATTTGGAAAGCATATTAAATTGAGGCCTTAGTTTGATTTTGGATTGGTTCCAGTGGAGACAAGCTCACTTCAATATGTTATATAATAATAACACTATAAACGATAGGGATATTTTGCCATGGCTGGGTAAATTTAACCATAAATATGCTGCTGTACCTTCATCACAGCCTCTGTGTGCTCAAGCAGCCACCCGACCAAAGCATGACCGGACTCGTGGAAAGCAACCACACACCTCTCCTCCTTGGACATGATCTTACTCTTCTTGGCTGTCCCTGTATGAAAAGAACACGTAACCATTACACGGTGAATACACAGGTTAATGTCTAAAGGACTTTTGAAAGGTTCTGTAAAGATTCTGGCTCAGAATGTCGAGTTCATTCAGAAACACCAGGAATCCCGAGTGCTGCTGATGCTAAATTGATAAATCATTCCATGTTGGCACAAATTCTGCTTTGACCAGGTTACCATGACAACATGGAACGCCCCTGGTCCTTAACCCCTTAAGGACACATGACATGTGTGACATGTCATGATTCCCTTTTATTCCAGAAGTTTGGTCCTTAAGGGGTTAAAAAGCATATCAAAGCCTTTATCTCCTCCAATAAATGCATAATTGTATTATTATCAATAAACAAGTGGAAGAGCTTTGAAGACGACTAAACTAAAAAAAAAAAAAAAAAAATGTACTCATGGAGGTTATCAATACATTTTCATACATATTCTTTACTGTCTTGCAGGCAATTTAGTAAGATAATCAAAAACGTGATAAACCTACATATACAGGAACAGTGAAAGCTAATATTTTTCTTCCATTGGATTTATGATCACTATTTACTATAGTTTGTATGATGTTTACTATGCTATACATTACAAGTAGTAACATATCTTTGCATTTAAAAAAAACTCAAACAATAAACTGAACACATTTCAGAACTCTTGTTTTTTAATGCACTGAAACATAAATTTTTTAATAACCTGCAATCACTCGCTCAACAGCATATTCAAAACTAGAGGTATCTACTGACTGGTGCCCCTCCCGGGCAGCATGCAGAGCTGCTTCATTGCATATGTTGGCGATATCTGCTCCTGAGAGAGAGAGAGAGAGAGAGAGAGAGAGAGAGAGAGAAAGAGAGAGAGAAAGAGAGAGGGGTTTAAATGTTTTTCATTTGGCAAGTAAAGTTAGTGGCTGCATACATCTATATGAAGGAACATAAACTTATGGTTGAGAGCTAGTTATACTTACAACCAGGATACGAGATTATGTATTAAAGGAAACGGTCACTTCCATGGTCTTTGTGTATTTTCCTTATGTGTTCTTTATGTAAGGTGTAGTTTTACATTTAGTTTGTACTTTTTTCTTCTATGCATTAATTACGTTTTAATTTGAAATCTATACACAAACCATGCAAGCTGGAGATCATGTTCACAAAACACAGAAACATGAGGATTCTAGAAACTAAATACAGAACAGGAATGAGGTTACAGTTGAACTTTTTACAATGGCAATAATGTTTAAATCTCATCTTTTTTTATTTTTTTTTGCAGTGCAGATAATAATTACAAACTGGCTCCAGGTACCCCAACTGCATTCCTTGAGCTGCTTGGCTTATTTAAGTAGGGTATTGCTAGGCATTAGGTATACAAATTATACCAAACAAGTGGAGCGCTCTAAACAGTAGAGGGGTTTACTCATCCCTTTGGTACAGTGAAGTCTTGAAAAACTTGAATGTACATATAAAAGGAAACAAAAACAAGAAAAACAAAAATATAGTGCAGATGTTCCAAAAATGGATAATTGGTACTTACTACCAATTATCAATTTTTTAAATGGTACTTACTACCAATTATCCATTTTTGGAACATCTGCACTATATTTTTGTTTTTCTTGTTTTTGTTTCCTTTTATATGTACATTCTAGTTTTTCAAGACTGTCACTGTACCAAAGGGGTGAGTAAACCCCTCTACTGTTTAGAGCGCTCCACTTGTTTGGTATAATTTGTATACCTTATTTCTGTATATTTGGTTTTTATTGTGGGTAAGGGGTATTCCACTTTTAGTGTTGAGCAGCTTTTACATTTTGGGCACTGTAAAGAAACACTTTCTCTTTATTGAGGTAGTTTTCTCTATTGCTAGGCATTGCACATTTTTTAGTATAATAGGTTCATGAGAAAGTTACATGCTGGCATTACAGTCTGGTTATGGTTTGCTGTATACATGCTTAGATGTGATAGTTATGGCATCACCCCCATGCCACTATGCTGCACATGGACGAAGTTAGTAAGATTATTGCATTATGACAGTTGAATATTCGAGTTTGCCACGTTTATACTGTGTTTAAATCTTATCTTAATGTTTAAATATCCGTTTTCCTGACACTGCAGGACCCTTCAGTGCCCTTCTGCCCTTCATCTACTTACCTGAATCCAGCGCTGACACTCCTCCCCTGCCGATGTCAGCCGGCGGGGGAGACCTAATGTGAATTAGACTTAGGGGATTTCGGCAATGCTGGTGGTCCTCATGCATAGCGTGAGGACGTCCAGCGTCGTTTAAAACACTTTTCGTGTTCTAAGAACAGGGAAGTCCCTCTAGTGGCTGTCTGATGGACAGCCACTAGAGGAGGACTTAACCCTGCAAGGTTAGTTTATAAAAACTGCAATAATTACACTTGCAGAGTTATGGGTGGAGGGAGGTGGCACCCAGACCACTCCAATGGGCAGAAGTGGTCTGGGTGCCTGGAGTGTCCCTTTAAGGTGACCTTCCACCACCACCGAGTCAAACAATTTTGTTCCCTGAATAGTTCCTACAAACTTTCTCCATCAGAGAGGGAAAAAAACAACAAAACAAAACACTAGGAACATTTGAGGATCAGTTCTGATATACTCTACTTAAGAAGAAATACATTATTTAAACAATAATTACAAGTTTACTCCAGTTCTCTAGAAGAAGAAGAAGAAGAAAAAATAAACTCCTCCTTACCACTAAATCCAGGTGTGAGTTCAGCGAGACGCTGAGAGTAGAAGGACCCAGGCTGTGTTAGCTTCAAGCTCTTCAGGTGCTGCTCATAGATCTCTCTCCTCTCCTGCACACAAATCAGAGGTCAGCATGGAGACTACGAGGGTGCCGTGCGCATGTCATGGCGCTCTGTGATCTCACCTGTAGGGTGGGGAGATCAATAAATATATGTCTGTCCAGTCTCCCAGGCCTCATCAACGCATTGTCCAGAATATCTGCTCGGTTCGTGGATGCCAGCACTATAACATGGTCAGTGGTACCCATCCCTGTATAAAAATATAAAGACTGATTAGGGATGGTTACAAGAAGATGATGTCACTAGTGCTATTAAAAGAACACTCCATACACATACAAAGATTCACAGAGATCAGCCCAAGAGCTGGCCCTGCATTACAGAGCCTTGCACAAGAAAAGCTAATGGAAGCTCCTTACAGGAGCTAAAGGGAAGATATGGGGAGAAACGCAATGCAGACACCAGGTATGAGGTCAAACTATTGTAAAACGGTGGGGCACCACAGTGGTGGTTATGGTGCTTGGAGTTTTCCTTTACTGATATACAAAAAAAAATTAAAAAATGGGTGGCGATTAAGAGCACACCCGGAACATGCATTTCTAAGTGAACACAAAAATATATACAAAATAAAGATGGAACAGTGCACAAATTATTTTTTAATTATTTTTTTTAAAATACAGTTTTACATTTTACAAGGCTACTTAAAATCACCTTATATCATCTTAGCAGACAAATATGGGGGTAGAGTTCCACCATATGGCTTATCATCCTAAGCCCACCACCACGTCACAGTACCTCAATATTGATGGTTCTTCATACACTGATTTTAACATGGGAGATAAACAGGCTGACTGCAATACTTACTGCTTAAACCACTTCCAAAGTAGCCTTGCAAAATGTAAAACTCTGTTTGTGTGTGCGTGCTGTTCCTTAATCTGCATTTCCTTTAAATACAAGCAACTGTGTGACACACATTTCAGTTTCCTCCTACTTTGTAAATTGTCACAAAAAAAATGTTCCAAAGATGTAAAAAGATTTTCTTTTAAATGGAAAATAAGCAACTAATCAGAGGAGGTTAACGGCATGCTGAGAAGTATGTTCTAAGCAAAGCAGACAGCACAAAAATAGAATTCATACAGCTTTCAAATGTATCAAGGTCCTCGAAGAGCAGAAAATGATCTGGGATTTAAGAATAAGCCTATTCTCTTAAAACAAGGAGAGAAGTAAAACTAGCACTGATGGAGATTTTGGCTCGAGATTCATGGTTGATGAAAGATGATTAATGACATGCCTTTACTGCAGTAAGGACCTAGTCGATGACTATTATAAAGCTACTTGGGGGAGTATATGGTCCTCTTACCATCCATCTCCACCAGCAGCTGATTCAGCGTCTGCTCCTCTTCTGTATTGGAAACCGCAGACATGTTGGTAGAGCGTTTCTTCCCTACAGCGTCAATCTCATCAATATAGACGATACAAGGGGCTCGGGTGCGTGCTTCCTTGAAGAGGCTGCGCACTCGGGCAGCGCCAAGACCTAATAATACAAAAGTGAGCCCCCATTAACTTTGTATATAGTCAAATGCATATTCCTGACCTCATAGTGTTAAAACCACCATCTAGCCTCCCTGGAGCCACCTTGCCCCTCTAAATATAGTAAAATATTACTTGTATTAAAGTCTGCAGCTGCTGGCTCTTCCCAGATCTGCCTGCTTGGCTGACATCATCAGAAGTAATTCTCTGTGCCAATCACAATGCTTCCCTGTAGGATTGGCTGAGACTGTCAAACAGGCAGATCAGAGAAAGAGCCAGCACAAGTCAAACACAGCCCTGGCCAATCAGCATCTTTGAATCAATGCATCTCTATGAGAAAAGTTCAGTGTCTCCATGCAGAAGGCGAAGACACTGAATGGCAGTGCTGCACATTGTGCACCACTGCCCCATGAAGCACCTCTAGTATCCATCTGAGTAGCCAGCGGAGGTATCCCTAGGCTGTAATATAAACAGTACATTTTCTCTGAATTGCTGCAAAAAGCCTGAAGGGAATGATTATACAGACAAGGCTACTGCACATTTTTAGCCAACAGTAACAATATGGGAAGGCTTCTGCAAGTCTGCTACTTTGGTCTGTATGCTTAGATAAAGTGTTTTACTGAATATTATATGATAAATAGTGCATTTAGACCAAAATAGTTGATTTGGAACAATGGTCCAACTCTGCTATAGTCACAGTCTGGTATTTTAGCCTGATTTTTGCAGCTCAGTTTTCAATTCTCTCTTGAGTGAACAATTCACGGTTGAGTGATATAACCAGAACAGCACCCTCCTTACCTCCTATCACCTCCACAAACTCCGAACCAGCCATTGCCAGGAAGGGCACTTGAGCTTCTGTAGCTACAGCCTTGGCTAGCAGGGTCTTTCCACAGCCTGGGGGTCCAAGAAGCAGAGCTCCTTTTGGTACTTTGGCCCCAAGCTGTAAGTAGCGTTCTGGGTTCTGAAACAGAAAACACTAGTATTATCTGGGTAAAGCATACTTTAGTGTATAGCACTCTATATCGCTTTGCAGACAACTGCCAACATAAACCAGCAAAACAGCTACAGAGCATAGATAGTAAGAGTGAAATTAAGTGTATAGAACTCTCTGTATCCTTCCACGAGCAAGTGCCAATGAAAACTGAACAGCTAGTAAAACGCCTATTGGGAGCAAAAGAAGGACACAGCACGTCTATATAGCACTTGTAAGTGTATAAAAACACACCATCAATAATCCTTCCTCATTCTATATAACAGATTTTGCAATATATAAAGAACAAATAAATTTAAAGTTACTCATCAAAATAAAAGTATTTTTTTTAGTTTGTTTTGGACTTTGCATCTATAATATAGCTCACAATTAGAACAATTCAGGTCAATACTTTTGAAGAGTAGCGATGTCTGCATAAATTTCAATGGATGTAATTTTTTTAAATCAGTGACACCATGTCTTAGCCACTAGGAGGCAGTAGAGAACTGTAGCAATTAGGAGGTTCGATAAGAAGTGTCCACCTTGGTCCTACTGATCTAGTTGAGCTATTTAGCCAAGAATTCTCTGCCACTCTTGAATACCTTCAAATAATCCACAAATTCTTTGACTTCCATCTTGGCCTCGTGCATCCCAGCAACATCCTTAAAACTGATCCCCTTGCCAGACTTCCCATCGACGATTGTGAAACGAGCCATCTTCAGCTGGTTCTAAGAGCCCGGGACAGCAGAACAGGTTAAATAACTGGACTCTAGTGGATCTCATCACTGATCGATAATACATAGATTAACCACCAGTGGTGGAGGAGCAAGCAACCAAATTATTTCAACCATTGCAATTATGTATTTATCACAGCTTGCCATTACTACTTTTTTTTTCTCTAAAAGTTTCATTGGGACAACATAGAATACACTACATTCATATTGACAGGTCTCAAAATGTCCACTGACCACCAGTGGGGAGTGAAAAATTTCTCCTAGTGAGTAGGAGTTTAGAGCTGATCAATGTGCCATGGGTCCCATTGGCTTGCAGTGGCGAATAATTTTGAAGGTCTTGCTAGTAAGGGAGAAATTGAAATTTTCTGTGGATGGTCTAAAATATTCACAAGCTTTTAATACATCAACTGTGTTCAAACAGCAATAGGCTTAAATCCTTTGAGGACACATGATGTGTCAGAACCATCAATATATAAGATTTGTCTGTTTGTCATTAAACGGGAAGAAATGAGTATGACTTCTATGGTATCCGTGGAATCACAATATGTAGCAATTATGTGTTTGTGTGTCAAATGTAATCGCTTTTTACGGGAGTTGCAAATGTAGATGGAGCCATTCTAAATCCTCAACAGGGATTTGAGTCTTATGCCCAAGAACACTCTTCCAAAACTCAACTCACAAAAGCGCCAAAGCCTCCTTCTCGTCCGCCCATTCCAGCCAGACGGAATATGTACCACAAGATGGCTACACCCACTGCCGCCATGCCCAATGCATACAGGGCACTGTAGATAGGCGAATGATCATGTAGGAATAGGGAATAGAGGGAAGAGAAACACAGAACAAAAAAAAAAAAAAAAAAGAGAGAGAGAGAAAACAGATTACCATATTATGCCATATTAAAACATTACTTTTCTAGCACCTGACAGAGAAAGACTCCGCATTTATGGCAAATTCCACAAAAAAAGTTTCATTATGGAGTGTATGAAGTTAAAGTTTTTGAGCGTGGAATGTTCACATATTAGATTTCCAATAAGCAGAGTAAGGATTGTCTAAATTTATATTAAAGGGACACTATAGTCACCAGAACAACTACATCTTAAAAGGAAACTATAGTCACCACAACAACTGCAACTAAATGTATTTGTTCTGGTGAGTATAATCATTGCCTTCTGGCATATTCATGCAAACACTGCCTTTTCAGAGAAATAAAGAGTTTACATTGCCCCCTATGGACACCACCACGTAGCCACTCCTCAGATGGCCACTGGAGGTGCTTCATGGGGCAGCGCTGAATTTTCCTCGTAGAGATGCATTGATTCAATGCATCTCTATGAGGAAGTGCTGATTGGCCTTGCCTCCTTGCCAATTTCAGCCGTGGGAAAGCATTGGATTGGCAAAAAATCAGCAATTCTGATGATGTCACCAAGGAGGCGGATCAGGGGCAGGGGCAATGTCAGCAGATTTGCGCAGCGCTGGAAATAAAGTGAGTTTTCACCTTTTCTAAGAGCGTTAAGGGGGAGGGGAAGCCTCCTAAATTGTGGATTAAACAATATAGGGTCAGGAATACATGTTTGTGTTCCTGGCCCTAAAAGGTTCTTTTAAGACTGATTTTAAAGGAAGACACCAAGTACCACAGCCACTAAATCTTCCTGCAGTGGGTATGGTACCAGTAGTGACCCTCACTCACCCGTAAAAAGTCAAAAAGTTTTTGAATAGTTTTACTTCTTGCCTGGGACCTGTTGGAACCCGCTCCCAGCCTCCACTACTAATAAGCTCATACGCAGTTCCTGATTAACAAGGTAGGTGTCAAACTAATTCTGCTACCGGTATGGTTTAGGTGTGATGCTTTTATCAATCAGAATGTAGCCTTTACTAGCCCTCCAGCATGGCCTATGAATGCAGTTATAGGAAAAAGAACCTCCTCCAAGGATCCTCAGGTCAGTGAGGAAGGGCTTGACGTACTTTCCAAAAAAGCCAGTGCGCTTGTAGGAGACAGGAATACGATCCTTTATGTCAATCTTCAGCTCATCCTCAGCTGCTCGGAGCTTTTCCTCAAATTTGTCTATGTTGGCTACCTGCATCCTATACATGAGAGCTAAGCGCTGTTGTTGAGAAAAAGAAACAGTTACATTAACGAAACATAAACAAACACGAGATCTAGAGACCTTGAAGAGATTTCTAGAATCTATACATTATTGTATACATTTTTTTTATGGAAGACCCTAAAAAGCTCTACTTAAAGGGTTATCTGTAAAATTCTGAACATGTGTCTACTTAATATATATGAACTTTTATATAGAAAACTGATCAAATACAAAAACTCACAGGTCGGCCAAAAACCACAGCGCCGGGATGCAGGTATATCTCCACAATGTCACTTTCAGGGACAACCTGTACACGTAGGACCTCCCCCTTGGCCAGCATTTCATTTACAAAGTCATTCCATGAGATGTTTCCTCCACTGGTACTCAGGGAGTTAAGGAGGCTCATCACCACGGCAATGATGAAGAGGGTTCGAAGTCTCTCACGGTACATCTGATCCTCCCGCTCGCGCCGCTTTTTCTCCTCTAAAGTATTTAGGAAGACATTATTTCAGAACAGTTCAAAATTGTGTGTAACAAGGAAGACAGCAACAGACTAAAACTTAAGGCTAAAAATGGAAAATAAATAAGTCAATAAAATAAAGGGAATATAACAGCAGCGAACATTCTCATCGAAGACTCATCTTATCTGGAGTCAGGGGTGGGTTTTAAATTAGTGTAACACCTGTGAATCTCAAATAATAGCTAGAGAGATGCTGGACAAGAGGTGAGTATTCAATTAGTCTTATAAGGAGCAATGACCAAACAATACATCATAACATACCAGTCTTTAAAGGAACACTATAGTGGCCTGGTGGCCATTTAGGTCCTCAACCCACACCTGCAGGGAGTAAAAAATGAATTGTACTTACCTTTACTCCCTCACAGCGGGGAAGCTACTTTGTGGACAACATGGAGATTGATGATCTCAGCCAATCCAATACTTTCTTATAGAAAAACATAAGGAGACTGAAGCTAATGTGTGGGAAAATCCTGTGGTGCGCTAATCTGATTATTAAGTTATATTTCATATATACGACCTCTCCCAGCTATCCATAAAAATATTGTCGTAGCTGGGCACGAACTTAGTGCCCATGTTAGTGCCCATGGTAGTCCCTTTTATCTGCAAGAAAGAGTCTATTGAGTTATACTCTGCTATTTCAGCGGAAGCACCTCTAGTGGCTGTCTGAGTGATAGCCAATTGAGGCATTTAAACCCTCCAATGAAAATACTGCAGTTCTACATAACATTAATGTTTTTACTTACAGAACTAAAACAGGGTGGTACATGGCACTCAGACCATTTTATTGAGATGAAGTGGTTTGGGTGCCTATAGTGTTCTTTTAAAGATTCTATATCTAAATTGAATGTTCTACGCATTTTCAAAGGCAGGGTTGTATCAAGCTGCAAGTTACGCAGAACACTGCATATTAGCACAGCCTCGTTAGGGACAGGATTGAGATCCTTAACCCCTTAAGGACACATGACATGTGTGACATGTCATGATTCCCTTTTGTTCCAGAAGTTTGGTCCTTAAGGGGTTAGAGGGAGTTTACGCCCTCAAGCCATCTTACCTTATAGTATTAAACCATTTTAAAATGGTTTCACAATAAAGTTGGATCACTGAATGCCTGTATGCACTGTCTGGCCTCTCTTTGACGACCAAGGCAACAATTCCTCATCAGTACAGCGGCCGAGCAGAGGAGCGGCACTGTGGATGACAGCTCGGGTACACAACTTGGTGATAAACCATTTGAAAATAGTCTAACACCTTAAGGTTAGTTTGCACTTAGGAACTTCATCATTAGATGGAGTTATTTTGAGGGTGGAAAGTCTTCTAAGGAACTAAAACATCTCCTAAAGCAAATGTATCCTACCATCGTCCTCTGGTGGTGTTTTCCCTTTTGCATCTTCATTCTTATTTTCTTTATTCTTGGGTTCAGAAGTACTGAAATAATTAAAACCACCTATAGCGGTGAAAAAAAACAATACTTTTTAGTGAACTAAACACAATGATGAATGAAAACAGGGATACACACACACACACAAAAAAAAAAAAAAAGGTTTAATAGTTAATAAAAATGTGCAGAGAAAAAAAAATCATGAACCTAAAAGTCTCCAGATGCGAATTGGGTCTTGAATCAGATGTTTCTTAATTAATAATCCACGTAGTCCATGATATGTTGGGGACAGCCTGTGAAAGAGCAAATTCTGAAAAAAACAAATACATGTCTGTCAAAGGAAAACACGTACATGGTTATTGACTAAAGTAAGAATTCAGCACTCATTTTAAATGCGAGGTAGAAATAACCAAAACTGGAAAAATGATCAGAAATGCTTGCAGTTCAGCTTCTTTGGACTCAAATTTGGAATTCACAATTGAAGTAACTCTGAATAACCCTGCAAATATACTGAGTAACTACATATTATGCATAACATGAAAAAAACCTAGCCTTGAATATTTTATCTACAGACTGTGCTATTTGATCAGCTAGCAAAAGTATAAATGTGCAGTTAATTCAATCTATTTACCATTTTCCCTGATTCTTAGCTATCTGTATCTCTAGCTGACTCCCAGGTATCTGGCCCCTATGTGCCATGCTTCATGATTCCCCAGCTATCTGCCGCCTATGATACCTCAAAATGCCCCAGCTATCTCCACCCAATGTGCCATGCTTCAAAATGCTACAGCTATCTGCCCCCCCCCCCCCCCATGTGCCATGCTTCATAATGCCCCATGTATCTGCCCCCTATGTTCCATAATTCCCCGGATATCTGCCCCCAATGTGCCCTTTTTCATAATGCTCCAGGTATTTGCCCCCTCTATGTGCCATGCTTCATAATGTCCAAAGTAACTTCCCCTCAACATGCTAGGCTTCACAATGCACCAGCTATCTGCCCCCTATGTGTGCCATACTTCATAATGTCCCCAGCAACCTGCCCCCCTAAGTGCCATGCTTCATGATACCCCCAGCTATCTGCCCCCCTAAGTGCCATGCTTCATGATACCCCCAGCTATCTGCCCCCCTATGTGCCATGCTTCATGATACCCCCAGCTATCTGACCCCTATGTGCATGCTTCATGATGCCCCAGCTATCTGCCCCCCTATGTGCCATTCTTCATGATGCCCCAGCTATCTGCCCCCCCTATGTGCCATGCTTCATAATGCCCCAGCTATATGCCCCCCTATGTGCCATGCTTCATGATGCCCCAGCTATCTGCCCCCTATGTGCCATTCTTCATGATGCCCCAACTATCTGCCCCCCATGTGCCATGCTTCATAATGCCCCAGTTATCTGCCCCCTATGTGCCATGCTTCATAATGCCCCCAGCTAACTGCCCCCTATGTACCATCATTCATAATGCCCCCAGCTATCTGCCCCCTATGTACCACCCTTCATGATGCCCTCAGCTATCTGCCCCCTATGTGCCATGCTTCATGATACCCCCAGCTATCTGCCCCCTATGTGCCATGCTTCATGATACCCCAGCTATTTGCCCCCTATGTACAATCCTTCATAATGCCCCCAGCTATCTGCCCCCTATGTACCATCCTTCATGATGCCCTCAGCTATCTGCTCCCTATGTGCCATGCTTCATGATACCCCCAGCTATCTGCCCCCCTATGTGCCATGCTTCATGATACCCCCAGCTATCTGCCCCCTATGTGCCATGCTTCATGATACCCCCAGCTATCTTCCCCCTATGTGCCATGCTTCATAATGCCCCAGCTATCTGCCCCCCTATATGCCATGCTTCATGATACCCCCAGCTATCTGCCCCCTATGTGCCATGCTTCATAATGCCCCAGCTATCTGCCCCCCCTGTGATATTTTATAATGCCCCTGGTAAACTTGCCCTCTGCTGGTACCTGTAGGATCTGCTCCGAGGACCCGCTGCTCCTCCACCCCCGGCCAGGCACTCTCCAGCTCCCTAATACTGAGCGCCAGCACCCCAGAGACCCGACACGGCGGCCCCGGAGAGCCAGCAGCAGGGAGCCCATCCTTGGGCCCTTCGCTAACTCCAGCCCGCGGCTTCACTGCGGCCTAGCTCTAGCAGCCTTCCCTGTCTACGGGAGAGCACACCCACAGCCCGCCCACCAGACCTGTCAAACCACAGACTTATATTGTCAAACGGCCCCTGACCTTCATATTACAAGTATTATCTAACCTACCCAAACAATGACATAGGAAACCTGTTATACAATGACTGATACAAATCTAATTAATATATTATTTATATATACTGCTAGTTTGTCTATTTCTGTTTCACTATAATAAATACCTTTTATCATTGATGAATGATACGAGATGCCAGAAAATAAATCATATGAATGCCAGGTCAGAGTCATGTTTATAGCAGTTGTACTAATAAAGTGTATGTTACATTATTTACCATTTTAGTTGTTTATGGAAGTGAAATTTTAAACTGGGCACCATAATCACTACAGTCAGGCATGCCTCTGGCTTTGTCTCTCTCCGTTCTGCGTCAAACCATTTTAAAACCATTTAACACAAACCTGGTCTCCTGTGGCCTGGCCCCTGGCTTGGTTTATTGCTGTGTACTATCTAAGAATGTAAAAAAAAAGGACATATTGCTATAATACATTATTGTTATTACTTATAAAGCGCCAACAAATTCCGCAGCGCTGTACAATGTGTGGACTGACTGACACAAGTAAAAATTGGGAACTGAGCATAGACGAGAGTCAAGTTGTGATACAAGTAATTCTAACTGCATGGGGCCTGGGGGGGTGTAGCTAGCTACTGAGCAGACGTGCCAGTGTTGAGCTCTGGATACATACTATAAGAAAAATACTTTTTAGCCACGAATTTGCCAAAAAATACAGCAGAGGCAGACACCTTAATACTCCCACCGTTGAGAGGGGGCAAAAACAAAATTGGCCCGTTCCAATAGCACAAACCTTCCTGATATCAGACGGTCCTTTGACAGGCCACCAACGCAGGCTAGACTTAAAATGGAGCCTGAGAGGCCTCATGACTTATGCGACTCCGGGAACTCCCAAGATGTAGAGGAACCTCAGACATTACATGCTACAAGTGGGGGGTATCTGAGGACCGAATCTGATGCCGATGCGTTGTCCTCCACTAAAGGGGACACTATAAAATCTGCTCCTGGATCTAAGAGAGATCTGAAAATGAAACCTTGCTGGAGTACAGGAGGAGATTGTTGGACTGCGGCAAAGGCTCGTGATAGTTGAGTCCAGAGAAGGTGACAGGGAGCAGCAACTGGCAAGTTCCAACTCCCAAGTTGAATCCCTTACCCAGCAGGTCCAGTGCCTTTCCCGTACGGTGGGTCACTGGAAGCAAGACACCGCCGGAAGAACATTCGGATCCAGTGGGCTCAGAGGGCCTGATGGCATTTGTCCACAAAGTGACACAGGCGATGGCGGTCAAAAGGGCAGGTTGCCCATAATGTCGGCCTTCAAAATAAGGGAGACGCTGACCTCCCCCGTAGACACACCGCGGATTCACCGCACCCGCGATCACCCAGGACATTGCAGTAAAAGCATTAATTATGGCCCACTTCAGAAAGCACCCCAGCTTTGCGGTGGAAAACAGCAGGATCTTGGTCTGCGATGACCTACCTTTCTCCGTCTTAATGGACAGACAGAGTTTTATGCCCGTGACCAAAATCCTAAAGGGAACAAGTCTGGTACTGATGAGAGTCTCGGAAACCCTGGTAGTGCTGCTTGGGGAAGCTATCCACATCCTGTCGGCTTTGGAGGACCTAGCCAACTTCTTAAAGAGCCTCTAACTACCGACGAGATGCAAAAGGGAGAGATGGCTTAGAATACCAGCATTCCCAGAGTGGTGCAGGAATCTTGACCCCGGCTACAGGGTCGCCCATGGGACTTACCGTGTTATAAAGTGGACTGTTGCCGGGTCCTTGTCCCAGCCTTTACAACAACTACTGTACGTAGTTATATACACACTACAGATATAAAGCGGTGGTATAACACTTGAGTGACTGTCATTTTGTTATCTCTTATGAGTGCCTTCTTTCTCACCCATGTATACATATTTGTGCATCCTACCTTTACATCTATATTTTTTTCTGTTAATTAAAAATAAAAAAATACTGCATTTGGGCCTAGTTTTTTATGAAGTTATTTATTGTTCCAACATGGAATTACTTGGCATCTTAGATTCTGTTGCTGAGGATTTGAAATAGCATTAGATAGCATGGCTTGTAAAGCTACAGGGAAAAGATTCAGGGCATCCAAATAGATTGAAAGCGACAGGGCGATCAAACGCAGAGTTCATATAAAGTACACTTTATCTCAGACAGCCAGACAGGGAGAGAGCTAAGTGGTGCTCTCATTACCAGCAAAGACGTCGTCGCAACCAGAACTATTTGCATGCAGTGTGGAAAGAGTGGGCACAAAGGAGTTAATAGCCTCTAGTTAAAAATCTTAATTTACTAACAGGGCATACAGTCACACCAAATTAACCCCTGCAGTGCCCCAGGTTATCAGTAACTTGCTGCCACCACCAAGACTTTTTTTCCGACATCTTAGGTTATTTCATTAATGTCTGTCAAAACAAACTAGGAAATATATTTCATGAATACACCACAAAGTAATTTGGTAACACGTATATTCAGATAAATTCTGGATTTCGTCATGCCAAGATAGTTTTTAAAAACACTTTAAAGACACTATGGGGGGAAAAAAAATTACCCTCTATTTTGTAATGCATTATAACATTTTATAAGTAGGCTGGTTCACTGTTTAGCGACCCAAGCGGTTTACACCAATCTACCAACTGGTGCACATAATCTAGCTATCTCAGGCCAAGTTGAGCATAGCTGCATGCACACACTGCATAAACAAACTAGTCAAAACTGATTGGCGTTCTGACTGCCTGATTGACAGCTCCGAGAGGCTGGCTTATAGCTGTGTAATTATTGCAAAGTTTTGCTGTTCCAAGCCACTCTCAGAGCTGACAGTAGGCTCAGGTTACCTATTCTAAATCAGATTGTTCCTCAATGCTATTAGAAGGCTGCCTACCCCTTTAAAAAACAAACAAAAAACAACACAAATTTCAAATCCTCATTAAATTTACCTATAATTACCAGTGCCGAGACACATGCCTTGCCTCCCCTAAGCCCGATCCTCCTCCTGTGATATCATCAACATGGATGTTCTGTGTCCAATGAGATGCTTCTCAGAGACATAGACTAAGAACACATCTACCAATACAATGTTTCTCATAAAAAAGCATTGGATGCACACCGCTTCCAGTGTCAGCATACATTACATGTTGACATTGGTCATCATCATCAATAGATTTAATAAATGAATTCAGGGTAATCTGAATCACCGAGTGAATGTCTGCCCGACTGCCTCTAACAGGCATGGAATCTGCAAAACATAAACAGTTCAGTTTCTGCCAGCTGTGTATTTGGGTCAGTAACTTTGCCCCAAACTCACTTTATTATGATTCAGTGCTTTAGGCGTATAGACTGTTCCTTTAATTTATATTTTACTATACTATTTATGATAAAACAAATAATTTTATTTGCACACAAAAATCAGACATTAGGAAGATGTACAACAATGTACAAAAACAAACAAACTATAAAACAGGTTAACGCAAACATAATGCCAGAAAATAAACCTATCAAAGGAGGAATGCCTAATTCAATTACTACAAAATTGTTGCATCCAGTAGACCTGGCAGATGTTGTGAAAACAAATGTCAAAAAATTCAAGGTCTTATCGATGAGTATCTCAGTACAGTATATTATATTAGTCTGCCTTGAGCCTTTCCACCCAGGTCACATGACAGACACCATACCTCCCAAATGTCCCTATTAGAAGATGCAGTCCTTGGTTTTTATCCAAATCCCTCTGTCAATCTTTTTTATTGTAGTGTCCCTCCTTCTACCAAATTGTTGGTATGTCTGAATGTATAACAGAGCTCCACAGTAATAATACTCCCAGTTATGTGTCTTTCACCTGCAATAAATGTTATCATAAATCACCAGTCTGTGTCAATTCTAAATTATATTTTATTTGCATAAACGGTTATAATATGCCTAAAGTGAAGTGGCACTCACTAGAATTTTCATCCGTCGTGCTTCCAGACCATGGTGTCACGACACTCCTTAGTCGACATGCCCTCGTGCAGTACTCGCACTCACCACTCTTTCTGTTTGGCACTGTTCTCATTTCCTTTCGTTAGGCACTACACCTGGCCCTTGTTTAGCACCTATATATTCTGGTTTCTCCCCTCACTCCCTGTCAGATCATTATCCTCTATCCTTGACCCTGTACCTGCTGTTTCCTGGCTCCCGTGATTCTGGCTCCTGGCTCCTGTGTCTTGTTTCCTGAGTATCTTGTGTTTCCTGATCTGGTGTTCCGATGTCCTTATGGTCCTGTGTCCTGTGCCTCCTGTTCCAGTGTTCGCCTGCAGTGTTCCTGTCTAGACTCCTTCTCCAGTGATTCTGACCTTGCTGCATTATTTCTGTGTGACCTGCTTAGGACTTTGCCCCTTGATGTTCATTTTGTACTTGGTGGCTGCACTAACCTGACTAAGCCTTTACCTTTGCCTAGGACTATCGTGGACTCTGCCTGCTCTATTGTATATATTGGGTTATTGTATATATTTGTGGCATTGTCATATTTTGTTTTGTATATATTATATATATATCTATATCCTTTTGGTTTTCCTTAATACATTTTCTTTATTACTCCATTTATCGTGTCCTAGAATTATTTCTCTGCTAAGTTGGTTCCCACACTTAAAGGGACAGTGCTGTTGCAGGGCAGCACCCCTTCATGTCATGACAGAATGATCTGACCACTTGGAACCGGCAGAGTATAATGTCTAGGATCACAATGAAGAACCTTGTTGGTATTCACGCTGATTCACAGCAAGAGTGTGCTCTCATTGAGACTTGTTGTAATCAGTTAGGAAAAATTCAGCGGCAGATTGGAAAGGCCTCTAATTTATGCTTATCTATTATAGATGTCTCCTGTCAAATCCAGAAATCTGTATTATGTGGATTTATCTATGAACTTCAAACTTTTCACAAAAACATATGTGATTCATTGCTTTTTCAGTTACCTAATTGCGATATATGGTTGAGAGAGCCTCCTGTGATAAGTAGGGTGTATACACTTATCCGTATGTCTCTTAAAGAGATCACATAAAAAATCTTTATCATATTTGCAGAGACAAGTGAGAGTAATGCACAATAATCTTGTTGCCTTGTTACCTGAAGTGCAATTTATTATTGATCTTGTACAAGAAAGAATGACTGTCTTTATGCCTGATAATAATGATGGTATTCCCTTTTCTGATGTACATAGCATAACAAATCCTCCTGACTCTGACTTGGGAAAATGGCTTGTTGGTCCTCCCGACTGCAAAACCGAAGTCCCTCTGGAAATTAAAGCTGAATGCCTTCCTGCCCAAACAAAAGACGAAGATGTTGAGGGGTTATACAGCACTGGCAATCCCCTCATGGACCAAGTCTTTGATGAACTGGGTGCTTGTTGCATAGCAGCTTTAGAGGACGAGCAGTCTGAATGGGAAGGTAGTACCAGTACGCAGTTTCCTAATGTTGTCTCAGTACCAGAGACACATAGTACCCATATATTACCGTCTCTTTTCTGCAAGATCCACTCGCCTATTCCCAAGGTGAAGCTACCGGCTACCAAGATGAACGATCTCAACACCGTTCAAGAGGGTACATGTCTGGTCAGAGAAAGTCTCAAGCAAACTCTGCCCAACCACGAAGCAGAAACAGACTCCCCTGAGTCTGCAACTAGAGATACGAATTCCTACCTCACCGTGCCAATTGAGGAGACCACCAGTGACCTTAACCAGGTAACGGGATCTGATCTGAAGGCCTGTCCCACAAAGGACAATGCATCCGAACTAGAAGAGTCACCTATAAAATGTGCTCCGGGTGATGCAAGTGACGACAAGGTTGGACCATTGAAATTGGGGACCAATCTCGTTGAAGGTGAATCTCCTGTCAAAAAGTCACCACGTAGGAGACGTGGTAAACGACCTACTTCTTTCAAGACACTGGCTGAGAAGGCTGAAGAACCAAAGGTGAAAACTTCAGAACAACCAGTGGAAGAAGAGGCTATTGTGCCAAAGGCAGCTCATGATGTGGGGAGGCTTGATGATTCCAATTTTAACCCTTCTACCTCTGGGGGTTTGAAGATTGGCACCCCTCTCACAACCGCAACTGTGGAAAATGAGTTGTCGCCAAGTAAAAAAGACAGTTATCTTCAAATAGAAGACAAAGACTCAGACTGGGTGCAACGTGACAAACCCGTGATGGATCAAGCCCAAGAGAAGAATCTAAATGAGACCAGGCTTGTTCTAAACCCACAACCTGAAGAAGACTCTACAGTTCTTCAAGTTACATGCTCTGGTAGAACAATTTCTCTGCTGCAAGAGGAAACCCCAACTACCAAGCTTGTACCTGAACCAAGCGCCGAAGATTATTCTAATCAGCCGCTTAACCAAACGCCAAAGGAAAGGAGTGTAACCGAACAAGGAGGTACCTGTTCCCATGATGAAGGAAGCTCCTTCTATGACATTTCAGTTACCATGATTGTCTATCACTCCACCTAAACTCCAGCAAGTATTAAATGAAGACTTGCCTTCAGTTGAAAGTCTATCTACGACAAATAAAGAACTACCTCGAGCTGAGTTCACAAGGGAAGAAGAGAGTGATTTCATTAACCAGGTATCTCTAGCCGCTACAGAAAAATGTCAATTTGAGAGAGTCGTCTCTGCTTCGGTTAGCCCCGTGCTCGGAGAAATTTGGGGAACCCTTCCTTGATGCATATCTGCGGTCTGTGGAGGAAGGCTCGCAGAATGTTCTTGATCCTGTACCTATTAATTTAGGGGATTCTCCTTGTTTGGTTCCAGTGGTACCTACCCAAGATTACGCAGACTGTTCTCCCTTCGACTGAAGTTGCATCGCAGTCTTTGTTCCGAGGATCCCACAAGCCAGAAACCAAGTCAGACCCAGGACTTCTGAGTGATGAACCTGTTACTAGCAATAGTCCCAGATCTAGTGGGTTAACACATTTGTCGGTCACTGGTATGGAGTGTTTCTTATCTTATGTGCCTTTACCTTCTGTTTCTGTGTCTGCCCTTCTATTGCTAAATGTTACTCTACAGTCCTTGCTTTTGTATGTTTCTATTCTGCCTCGTTGGTTTCTCCCATGGGATTGTCCACCTCTCATTCCTCCTAAGCCTCCTCCTTGTTTTCCTCTGCTGGTTGGGTGGCCCTGATTTTCTTCTGTCACCCGTGGGGATCTTTGGGTTTTGGAGCGCCGGGAGTCGCTCCTTAAGGGGGGGGTACTGTCACGACACTCCTTAGTCGACATGCCCTCGTGCAGTACTCGCACTCACCACTCTTTCTGTTTGGCACTGTTCTCATTTCCTTTCGTTAGGCACTACACCTGGCCCTTGTTTAGCACCTATATATTCTGGTTTCTCCCCTCACTCCCTGTCAGATCATTATCCTCTATCCTTGACCCTGTACCTGCTGTTTCCTGGCTCCCGTGATTCTGGCTCCTGGCTCCTGTGTCTTGTTTCCTGAGTATCCTGAGTATCTTGTGTTTCCTGATCTGGTGTTCCGATGTCCTTATGGTCCTGTGTCCTGTGCCTCCTGTTCCAGTGTTCGCCTGCAGTGTTCCTGTCTAGACTCCTTCTCCAGTGATTCTGACCTTGCTGCATTATTTCTGTGTGACCTGCTTAGGACTTTGCCCCTTGATGTTCATTTTGTACTTGGTGGCTGCACTAACCTGACTAAGCCTTTACCTTTGCCTAGGACTATCGTGGACTCTGCCTGCTCTATTGTATATATTGGGTTATTGTGTATATATTTGTGGCATTGTCATATTTTGTTTTGTATATATTATATATATCTATATCCTTTTGGTTTTCCTTAATACATTTTCTTTATTACTCCATTTATCGTGTCCTAGAATTATTTCTCTGCTAAGTTGGTTCCCACACTTAAAGGGACAGTGCTGTTGCAGGGCAGCACCCCTTCATGTCATGACACATGGTGGACCATTCCCAGGGTTTCAATAATCATCAATAAATTTGGACCGAGCACATATAGATGGTGTTCGGGCACGTTTTATCGGCAAACCACACAACGTTACAGCTCCCACAGGATAATAATGACAAGAATAGTAATACAAAAAAAATATCTCCCGAACAGCCCGCCACTGGCCACACTCACAATCACAATTCTGAAATGAAAATGTCCCCCTTTGTCCATTTGAAATGTTGGGGGGTATGCATAAACAGAAGGTTGGATGCCCATTTGGTAGAAAATGAGGATAAATCTGTACTTTATTCAAAAGTATGATACTATTATATTATCAATCATTACTTTACAATTTAAGAGGCACAAACAAGGCTGTTATTAATTATGCTGAAGTGGTTATTGTGGTTGCAGTGTTCCCTGAATTCCACCTTTTATTTGAAACCCATTTGAATTTGAAATGTTTAGTCTCGTTTTGAAGGCAAATCCCACAATATGTTCAAATCTCTATAATCCAGGAGAAACATCATATTTCTGGATTATTTCCAAAGGAGAAACAGACTTTACCCCTTAAGGACACATGACATGTGTGACACGTCATGATTCCCTTTTACTCCAGGATTTAGATACTGGGCACGCAAATGGAAGATGACATTTAATGTCGAAAAATGTAAAGTTATGCACTTCTGGGTAGAGAATGCACAAGCACCTATACCCTAAATGGTAGTGATTTAGGGATAAAACACAGAAGGAATTGTTATAGACAACAAACTAGTCAACAATGTGCAATTTCAATCAGCAGTGGCTAAGGCCAGTAAGGAATTGTCATGTGTAAAAAGTGGCAATTAATTCTCGGGATTAGAATATAATTTTGACTCTTTATAAATCACTGATAATACCACATCTTGAATATGCTGTGCAATTTTTGGCATTTCTTCTAAATAAAGATATTATGGCACTAGAAAAAGTGCAAGGCCAGGGTTGTTGAAATTGCTTCTTGATCCAAGGATAAATCTGACTGCCATTCTGGGGCCAAGAAGGCATTTATTCCCTAATTTGTTGCCATATTGGAAGTCCTTCTAACTGGGTTTTTTGCCTTCTTTTAGATAAAACGCAAAATACAGATGTGAGAAAGGCTGAACTTGAGGGCCACATGTCTATTTTCAGCCTTTGTAACTATGTAAAAATGTATCTTTTAACTGATGTCTGTAGTGTGATGCAGTGATGATTATATGCTACTGACTCTACCCCTAAACTTGACATATACCAGAAATAAAGTATAATATGCAAGCATGCATATAAAAGGGGGCATGCTGACACAGTTGACTGACTGAACATATAATACAAAAGGAAACTCTTGTTCTTGGTTAGAGTTCCTATGTGTTTAAAACCTAAACCCACGAGCAATGAAAAATATTGGAATCCACTATACCTATATAGTGTGGGGATATTTATGGGATGATAATAGTAAACAGTCGAGAATTTCCCACTATTTCAACTCTCTAGACCCCAAAGATCGTTATCATGTAAGTGAAATGTATTCCATATAAATAAAATCACAATTTGTTATAAAAATAGATACAATTTATTGTGACAATTTAAATAATAATAATATGTAACATGCGCGATAATGATCAATAAATATTTAGTATGACATGAATATGCAATACAATGGCAATACACATTCCAATGGTTAACACAGTCAATTGTCAAGACAAGATTTATGATGGGCTTCACAGAGAAAGAAAATATTTCGCACAGCAAAAGGCTATAAAACCTTGGCTAGCAGTTAACTGAATAACTGAGTAACCCTTTCAATGCTGGTTAGATCTTTCTGGACATATAAGATCTATTCTCATGTAATTTTAAATAACATAACATTTAAACCAGCTCATTAGTCATTTCCTGGAACCATCCAATAAGAGAAATCTACCAAATTCTATAAGCTGAATTTTAACTTGCCTAAAAAGATATCTTATCTTATATTAGAGCAAATCAATACACCTGGATAAATACCACGATATGCTAACATGTGATGATATCACAATAATATATAATTACTATTAATTACACCCGCAGAATGGAATGTTTATAACTTTAGATTAACTAAGATTTCTAAATATCGAAATCTGACCGTGATTTATCCAGTCATATATCATGCTATTAGAATTTTTTTTTTAATTCTTTATTTTTGAAGTGCTGAGAGTAACAAGCATTCTCGCTATGCCACGACAGCAAAAGCAAGATAAGAGTAAACAATGAGGTTAACAGTGTAGGCAGATTGGTATAACAGTGCACCTTTTTTTTCTTAAATCAAAAATGATACACGTTTAAAGCATAAAGTAGAGTAACTTCTAGCTTGGTTATGTAATTAATACTTAATAGTTTGGCAAAAGTAGGCTGCTTATGTTCTAGAGGTAAACAGGGGGATGCTAGTAGCTATATATAACAAACAAAATTAGTATCCTTTCTTATACCTTGTGCGTTTTGCTCTCATGAGTGCTCAGTACTAGGGAACAGGTTATGTTGAGTATATTATTACTAGGTACAGCTATTATACTGTAAATAGCCATGCTAGTTAGATCGCCATTAATGCATCCCTGGGTGCAGGGCCAGCGATAAGCCTCACTGCAGTGGCACTAGGCAGTGCGAGGAGAGGCGACAAAAATGATTAGCAATGTAATGGATGCTCTTGCATCCTTATAGTGGTAGCCTGTAATCATGTACTTGAGCTGCACATTTTAAAACTGCAATATGTCACACAAGGTTTACATTCCTACCAAGGTAGGCAATAATAGTACAGGCTGTATGCTGTTCAAAGGTAAGTCTTACAGGTTATAACACTTAGCAACTTTTAACTAGCTATCCTAAAGATTATAAGACACTAGTGTCCGGTACTGAGGCAGGAAGAAAAATATATTGGATCCCAAGTTCAGCAATCATGGCAGTCTGTCCTTAAGGGGTTAAATGACTGTTTATGCAGCCCAAGCCACACCTCCCCTGGCTATGATTGACAGAGCCTGCATAAAAAAAAAAACTGGTTTCACTTTCAAACAGATGTAATTTACCTTAAATAATTGTATCTCAATCTCTAAATTGAACTTTAATCACACCCAGGAGGCTATTGCAGGGTCTAGCAAGCTATTAACATAGCAGGGGATAAGAAAATCTTAATTAAACAGAACCTGCAATAAAGAAAGCCTAAATAGGGCTCTCTTTACAGGAAGTGTTTATGGAAGGCTGTGCAAGTCACGTGCAGGGAGGTGTGACTAGGGTTCATAAACAAAGGGATTTAACTCCTAAATGGCAGAGGATTGAGCAGTGAGGCTGCAGGGGCATGTTCTATACACCAAAACTGCTTCATTAAGCTAAAGTTGTTCAGGTGACTATAGTGTCCCTTTAAGGTTTCAAATAAAAGACATCGGCAAACAAAGTGACAAATTGCAATTTGTTTTTATAAGTCACTTTTTTTCATCTAGACACCTATTTTATAGTGTATATATCAGGTTTAATTTTGTCGACATACAATTTTAGTCGACTACAATTTTTGAGATTTAGTCGACTAAATCAAGACCTAAACTACAACAATTAAGATGACTAAAATACGACTAAAACGGGGGCGGGGCCTAACTGTCATGGAGGACAGACGTGATCGACTGAAGCTCCTCCACAATCTTGCTTAAAAAAGCAACAAGAAGCCTTACAAAGCCTGATTCCGGGTCCACCTGGAGCCCAATCTGACGCCTGACACTGCTGGGCTCGGTTGTAGGGGTCGGTGACCCGGAAAAAACAGCCACGCACGAGACGACATGCGGCCTTGTATACAACGGGCGGGAGAGGCGGCCGCTCTCCCACTTCGAGGATACACAGTGACCGTTACGGAGAAGCCCCGTTACCCCCCCCCTGGGACCGTTGGGGGTGAACACGGTCCAACACGGGAGAACTGCACCCCACAGTGGCGAGGGGAAGGTGAAAGCCAGCAGACAAGCGACTCACCTAACTGCCGACTCACCCCTAATGGCGGACACCTCGTGCCTCCCTCGCACTGAGACCACGCTACAGACCAAACTAGAGGCTATCATGGCAGCATTCTGGGTGAAGCTGGAGAACAGGGCACTGCGACACGCTGCACAGCAGGCCAGTAGTCTCTTACCAAACCAGCAACCCCCACGCACACGGAACATACTCACGGCTCCGGCAGGGAAGAGGATCACGCGGAGAAGGCTGCGCAGGCCCCAAACTTCGCCTCAGCAAACGCAAAGCCGGTCACACCAGTGCCCGACTTTTGCCCACCGCCGAAGACTCCCAATACTTACCACAACCACTATCCATGGGACTGCCCGGCCCCGCAGAACGAGACCAAAAACCAGGGGCACGAAACACCACATCGACCTGCACAGCCGTGAGCTACGCCACCACAAGCCGGAGGCCCGGAACTCAACCACGCAAAAGCATCAGACACTGCAGGCGAAGAGAGCCCACGAGGACAGCGTCTGGCACCCAGCTGGAATCGGATGAGTGCAAGTAGCAGACCAGAGTCAGCCAGACACAGACTGATCAATCTGGACGTTACTAACATACCCCTAAATGCAGGAACTGCCTTATGTTAACTACCTAACCGTAAAGTTACAGTTTATGTGCGGTCATTATCTCACCCAATTTTTAACTGCTTACGTCTACATATGTTTATCTTAAAAGCTTACACATAGAATGATTAGCTAACCCTATCTAAAATGACAATTTAAGCGAGTTGTACACTAGCAGTGAAAACAAAAACAAAAATGGTCTACATGTAATCTGGGGAACGTGCAACCAGTGCCTTACTCAGACAAAGCTTTCTCCCTTCACAATGCATCAATGTACATACATAAGTTCAAACACACCTAGCTCGACTAACAGCAAATCTAGCCTAGCATGTTATACTATACCTACAAAATAGGTCAGTGTGTTGGCCTGCATCAGCTGCTGTGGCGGTGCCAGCTTGTTCGCTCTATTGTTGTGTCCTTGGGCCCAGTGGTCTAAATATTCTGAAGTTTATCTATAGTTCTATATCTAAACATGTCCTTTTCTGTTACTCTGCGCATAGAACTAGGACCCTGAATCATTTCTACTTAACTATAAAACGTGCAGCAACTCTGACATTTTCTGATACTTCTTACTGTTGTTTCTGTCAGTTGAGAAATGTCTATATAACCATGCTTTGTTACTCAATGCACTACAAAAATAAAGAATACAAAAATACGACTAAAACAAAAATGGTGTTTTAGTCAAAAGACTATGACTAAAACTAGGTTGAAATTTGCCGCAAAATTAACACTGCGTAGAGGGACTGTGGAAGGGGCAAAAGAGACAGACCAGGGCTTGGGAGAGAGACACCTAGAGGGACTGCGGGGACACAAAGACACACAGAGGGGCTGGGAAAGGGGCAAAAGAGAGACCAGGGCTTGGGAGAGAGACACCTAGAGGGACTGCGGGGACACAAAGACACACAGAGGGGCTGGGAAAGGGGCAAAAGAGACAGACCAGGGCTTGGGAGAGAGACACCTAGAGGGACTGCGGGGACACAAAGAAACACAGAGGGGCTGGGAAAGGGGCAAAAGAGAGACCAGGGCTTGGGAGAGAGACACCTAGGGGGACTGCGGGGACACAAAGACACACAGAGGGGCTGGGAAAGGGGCAAAAGAGAGACCAGGGCTTGGCAGAGAGACACCTAGAGGAACTGCAGGGACACAAAGAGACACAGAGGGGCTGGGAAAGGGGCAAAAGAGACAGACCAGGGCTTGGGAGAGAGACACCTAGAGGGACTGCAGGGACACAAAGACACACAGAGGGGCTGGGAAATGGACAAAAGAGACAGACCAGGGCTTGGCAGAAAGACACCTAAAGGGGCTGGGAGGACACAAAGAGACACAGAGGGGCTGGGAAAGGGGCAAAAGAGACAGATAGAGGTTTTAACTAAACCCATTAGATTTTATTCTTGTTAACTAAAATATACTGGAGATTTAGTCGACTAAAACTAGACTAAAACTAAAACAGTTCAGATGACTAAAATAGATACGACTAAAACTAAAATGGCTTTTTAGTAAAAAAAAAAAAACTATGACTAAAACGAAATTGAAATTTGCCGCCAAAATTAACACTGGTATATATACAGCCGTAACTGAGTTATGACATAGGACTATTGCTTTTGCATTGTTTGGGAATACTCAAATAAACAATGAGTGAGATATAAAGGCTCCAGTTTGGCAGATACAACAAATAAACACAACTAACTTCAAAAAACAAAATGGACGTTTGAACTTGTACATGTCTGGAATAAGTCCCAAAACCAGGACTTGTGGAAATTTGACAAGGGAGTAGAACATTTTAGGTAAACAGAAGGCAGAAGCTTCTATAAATCAATTAAGGAAGTTAAACCATTATTACACCTAAAATATGTAGTTCTTTGAAACTACTCTGCATGTTAATAGAAATTGCTGTGTAAGTTCTGTTTGCTGAAGGAGTAACTTTTTTTAACGTCTGTGGCCTTGTTTGTGGGTGTCTGCTGTGCTGACTGAGCTCTAATAAAAACTTGTGAAATTGCCTATAAATGTTAGTTAGGATTAGACATCAATGTTTAACTCTGGCGTATTTAGTTTGGAGAGACTTTGTCATGAGAAAAAAAGTCAGTTTCATTTTGTGATGCTGCACATCGAATCCATACTTTATTATATTGACATGTTTCTAAGAAGCAGGACGTCAAAATGCATGGCCACTGGATTTGAATCTGCGTGGCTGCGCTCATAACCATCTGCCACGCGTTTCACGCACTCTATCAGTTTGTAGTCTAGCTCTTATGCCGTAGTGTCTATCAACCTCATTAAACATAATGAATATATATGGCTTTGTCAAAAAGAACGCAGACGCTTCTATAAATCAATTTATTTCTGATGAGTGATCTTGTTAATGGGCATCTGTATTGTAATCAATGTTAGACTTTGTCGGCTTTTTATGTAAATTGAAATACTTTCCCCATGACTCCATGTGTTTCTGAATATTCGTTTAACTTTAGGAGATGGGTTCACTGTGACCTTGTGAGTTTGCCTTTGAAAATAGATGTGATTAAATTATTCTAAAGCTATATGCATTTTGTCGGCATCCGGTGTTGAATGGCAGTGGGCAAAGTCTGAGTTAGAAAGTACGAGAGAGACGACTTGGCAGCCAAAAACAGCCAGCGACATCATCTTGGCTCACATTCATGCTCGGTTTACTTTCAGTCCAAAAATCCTGCCAGATCGGTCTGCTTATATGTAGAATCCTGATAAAGTTCTCTTGTATGGACAGAAATTCCCTGAAATAGTCTTACTGACATGCATCGTTGCACCATCAGTTCCTGGAGACTTCTCTCTAGAGTCTTGAAAATCCAGACATCAGAGAACAATAGGGCGATAGAATTCTGATTTTAAGAAGGTCAGATGATTTATAATACAAAAATGACTTGTCTTGCTAAAGGGGGGCCTGTTAAGAGAAAGGAAAGTAAAAAGACAAACTGAGGGTTGAGAAGAGTTCAGTAACAATTCAAAGTGAATTTCAAATTTTAGACCAAATCTTTGGGAATTTTGCAGTTCTGCTAGTTTGGTCTTACGTTAGAAATTCACTTTAGATTTCCAACAATTCTCATTCTAGTAAATAACCATGACAGGGTTATTCACTTAAAGGTGCATTCTCAGGAATTCAAGGTAAATTTCCCATTTTAGATTTTTCAGTTCTGTTGGTTGTTTTTTTTTTTTTTTTGGCTTGGAATTTGAGGTTCCCAGTGAATTCCTAATAATGTACACTATAGTCAATGACTCTGTAATTAAAGAGGTTGACCTATTTTTAATGCCATTAGCATTGGCTCAACGGACCTATCAGATGAGAGTGTAAGACCTACCTATATGTAATGCTCTCACGGACAGCCAGGAAATATTTTAATCTCAAACTTCTAGGGTACGTGGCTGGTGCAACACTCTATTAATATTGGAAATAAAATTAAGACCTTTCACCTGATGGCCTGCAGGGGGTGCTATAAACTGTGCAATTACCGATAAGTAGTATTAATTGTATTATAGTTAAGGGTATTGTCACATTCAGGCCTTCTCGTTCAGCTACAGAGAAAAACAGGAAGGAAAACTAGAGTCGTTAATAACTCCCAACTGAACTATGTCAGGGGAATGAAAACAAACTGGTATTTTCAGATGTCGTAACACTTAGAAAGTTCGTTTTCTGCCATATTAGAATGTGCTGATAGCCGTGAAAAACAACGAAAAAAACATATTAATAGAAAACTTATTGGGCTCCGCAGGAATAAACACGTAGAAAAAAATGGATTTTTAATTAAAAGATCACTTATTAAGGAATGGTACACTAGCAAAGATTATTATTATTGATATTTATATAGCGCAGACAGATTCCGTAGCGCTTTACAATATTATAAGAGGGAGGATTTAAGTATAAATAGGACAATTACAAGAAAACTTACAGGAACGATAGGTTGAAGAGGACCCTGCTCAAACAAGCTTACAGTCTATAGGGGGGTGGGGTGTAATACACAATAGGACAGGAAATAGCAATCAAAATAGGTGGGATGTTCTTGTCTAAAGAGTTCACAATTTAAATAGTACATTAGCTAAGATGTTCGTGTCTACAGAACTTACAATCTAAATGGTACACTACGTAAGATGTTTGTGTCTACAGACCTTACGATCAAATGGTACAGTTTAAATGGTACACTAGCTAAGATGTTGTTGTCTGCAGAACTTACAGCTTAGCTAATGTATACTTTACCTCACAGCTAATATTGCACTCTAATATATGTTAGTAGATTAACAAAACAAGGCTTTTGGGAGAAGCTTTTTTTTTCTTTTACTGACGACTATGTGAAAGGCAATTTTTTAAAATTAGAAATAAAATGTGCGTCTACTCTCTAACATGCTCATTTTCTATTATTATTCACATTTATATAGCGACAACATATTCTGCAGAACTTTCTTTGGCTATTGTTAGGTAAAGAAAGCCCTGCTCAAATAAGAAAGTCAATGATGTTACCGCTTTTATAACCAGTCAGTTAAACCGTGCGTTTCGTATCTTACAGTATATCCCATAATTTTTTTTGTAATTTACTATTTGCATATAACCCAAATTCGTGCCTGACACTAAGAGCAAGACACAAGTAAGTCTTGTCAGGAACTCAAAATGAATTTCTTATTTAAAGGGACACTAATGTCACTCAGGCAACTTCATCATAACAAAGTGGTCTGGGTGCAGGGACGCTGTCCTTTTAACCCTGCAATGTACAACATTACAGTTTTTTTAAAAGAAACTTCTATTTTATCACTTTTTATTGCAAACTGGAGGAGAGGGCACCTATTTACAATTAGGGATAGATTTGCATTCCTAACGATATAGCATTCCTTTAAGACCAAAATAGTTTAAATGGAAACATTCTCCAAGTCAACTCTGCTTATAGTTTGGATATTTTGGCCTTATATTTGAAATTCAGTTTGAATTCAGTAAATTTTCACTATATAATGAATAACACTGATAGTTGTATTATGTTTGGCGCAGGGCTATTTGACAGCTGATCAGGGACACTCAAATGGGCGCAGGGCTATTTGACAGCTGATCAGGGACGCTGCAAATACAACGCAACGTTCCGGCATCCGTACACACTGAGCTGAGCCAATTTCCAGTTTACCATAAGCACGGAGCTGCACGCAGTGTGACCACCATTTATCATGCGCCTACCGAAGACATGTAGAGTGGCTGTCAGGTACCCATGCACAGTGAGATGATGTGAGGACTGATGGTCTGTTGCCCAAGTACAGTGAGATGACACGCAGCGTGACAGGTAACGGGGAATAATTGCAAAATACGTAAAGGTAGAACACATTTTATACAAAGCAGGAGGACACTGCATGTGTATTGACTGCACAGTTTGTAAACAGTAATCTACTAACTACAGAAGGGAGTGAATAAATACAAACTTTATAAAAATGACATATAGAAAGCATGCCTACATTCACCATGGATGTTTTGTAGAGTTTATAATCTGAGTACACAAGGGAGGCAGTTTTAGATGTCAGAACATAGATTTTAGTACAAGATATTCCAGTAGGGGAACACTTCCTACATACATTCCCTTCAAGTTACATTATTTTCCTTTCACTATAACAACACTGTATCCAGAATCCACAATCATGTACTGATTACCCTATAATTGATAAGATTAAAGAGTATTAATGCTTCAAAACAGGTAAATCAGCGTAGCAGGATTGCAGAAAAGTGGGTCAAATGTTATCGAACCTTTTTGTGTTTGTGTTGCGTGTTCTTCAAAGTTACTTAGTCATCAGGCAGTTTACATGTCTCCTAAGAATTTAATAATAAACCTACTGTGAACTTTCCACCACTTTCAATGCTTTGTTATTTTTTATTTATAATGTGCAATATGAAGTTATGTGGTTTATGTTCTGCACCATTGCAATGGTTATATGTAAAATTACCAGCACACGATCTGCATTTAATTTTAATCAAAACCTGCAGAATTGAAGATGCTTCCTTTTTCAACTATTTTGGAAAAAATGTCTTAAAGGGATCCTATAGTGCCAGGAAAACAAAGCCGTTTTCCTGGCACTATAGAGTTAATAGGTCCCCCCTCCCTCTGGGCCCCCCTCCTGTGCATCTGAAGGGGTTAAAAGCCCCTCAGCTACGATGTCCCTTGGCGCTGGATCAGGCTCTGCCCACGCTCCTCCCCCTCCTCCCCCCTCGCGCATTAGACCTCCACATAGGAAAGCATTATTTAATGCTTTCCTATGGGGAAAATCTGACACTGGAGGTCCATGAGGACGTCCAGCGGCAGATAACGGACCAAAAGTCTGTTAGGATTCCAGAAGCCCTCTAGTTGCTGTCTGGCAGACAGCAACTTGGGGCAGACTTAGAGCTGCAATGTAAACATTGCAGCATTAAGTGCAAAAGGGTCACAACACCCAGACTACTTCAATTAGCTACAGTGTCCCTTTAACCGGAGTGTCCACTCACCTAAATAGTGGATATTGTTGTGCCAATGGCGATTAAAAGGAAAACATTGTATACATTGGCAACATATGTCCACACCTGATTGACATGACTACCTATGTTTGTGAGGGTCACGGTTACAATGGCCAAACCACATACAACCACCAAAACTCCCCCCACGGCTACATTTGTATTGTTATTAGTATGTATTGGAACATGGAGGTGCCTTCTGAATAAATGATTAGGAACCATGACAGCAATGATTTTCAGAGTGTGAAGAAAATCATCAATCTGAACACCCTCTGTCACAGAATTAAATTTTTAGAATAGATACCAGCAGGTTTATTTACTAAAGTGAGAATTCAAAGTGAATTGTAAATTTAATGGAACACTATAGTGTATAAAACTGTACTCCTGACACTTCGCAAAACTTCAGGATGGCTCCAGGGGATGCCTGGTAGACAGACACTAGAGGCAGTCTTAACCCTGCAATACAAACATTCCAGTTTCTATTTGCAGGTTTAAAGGGACACTAGCACCCAGACCACTTCAGCTCATTAAGGTGGTCAGGGTGTAAAGTCCCATCACCTTTAACCCTGAGCAGACAATTATTGCAATTTTTATAAACTGCAATTATTACCTGCTAGGGCTAACTCCTCCTCTAGTGGCGGTCTACCAGACAGCCCCAAGAGGTACTTCCAGTCTCGAAGGTGACTTTTTGTTTCCTAAATGATGCTGGACATCCTCACGCTATGCATGAGGAATTCCAGCATCACCGGAATCCCCATAGGAAAGCACTAAATAATGCTCTCCAATGGGGAAATCC